>NC_087065.1:16898957-16911457 GCF_963678635.1 Symsagittifera roscoffensis | reverse complement strand
TACATAATATATAACATACATACATACATACATACATACATACATACATACATACATACAAAAAAAAACAAGAAACGTCAAAAAAGTTATCCGTTAATAATCAGCTTTCAAAACAGATTCCAACTCGATCACCTTTTATCTATACAATTGTCAACGCTCTAGAAGCAACGTTGGCTATAATTGAAAAATATCAATAACTCAGAAGAAAAAACTAAAAAACAATGAACTGGAAAAATTTGAAAAACTGGAAAAACTTGCAATTACAGGACGTTTTTTCTACGCCGCTTAAAAAAAAACAGACGCAGAGTTTCCAACCGATTATGAAACAAAATCAACGCAGAACACGTAGACGTCTCATACGTTGGAGTCCTGACAAAAGATTCTTCTCGGGATAAATTAATCTTGTTAAGTTCACACCAAACTTTTGTTTAAATCACACCGGCGGTATCCAATTGTTTCTAATTTCTCATTTTAAATTTTTTTTTGCGGATTTTTGTCGCTTATTGTTATAGAATTTATCATAGGTTTTGGAAACCGGAGATAAAATTGTTTAAAACTTTAGGAGGCAGTTTTGGGAGTATCGAACCGACTGTCGGAAGTTCGTACAACTCGAGGTCGTTTGACTTTGATGGTGGCCAGGACAGATCTTTTCCCATGGCCCGACATCCTGTCACCCGACATGTGGGAACCCTAACGAGGTACAATATAATAAAAAAAATTCACAAATACATTCAGTTTTTTTTCTAATTTGCAAAGATGTTTATCAGCGAAACTTTTCATTTTTCGGTAGCTATTGTTCAGGTTTTTCTGGGTTAAGCGGACCATAATGACCAAAGTATTAGTGGCTGAAAGTTTTTATATTTCGAATAGACAAGTTGATGCCTTTCATTGTGGTATTATGAGTAACTGCCGCAACATTTCAGCCATATTTTGAAACATTCGTTTTCCTAATTAGAAATATTTCACAATTTTTTAATTTGCATTTTTTTCCATCAAGCCTACCCGCACTCAGTAAAAAGATAAAATAATTGACTTTATTACAATTATAGTTGTATATTCATCAAAATCATAATTAGTTATAAGCGCCCATTTTGGATGTTTTATAACCGCCACATTTATTAGCCTAAGCACAAATATATCGCTCTCACGAATTATTTAAAAGCAAAGAAAAAGGGGAAAAAATTAAATCAAATGAAGGTTTACTCCTGCCGCATATACGACTGTGCTGTAGATCCCAGCAGGACATTTCCGGCCGGCCTCCAATGTACCCGAATTCCCGTGTGAACAAACAGACGTCGACTGGGTCCTACAGAAGGAGCTACTCGGGCAGTGTGAATGACGTCATGGGGTTTGAACGAAGCAGCCAGAATGACGTCAGAGGAGGAGGACGAGGCTACGAGAGGAGCAGGACCAATCAAGATGTATCATTTGATCAACAACAACAGTTCTCAACTCCGATCATCAGGTTAATTTTTTCTCATTCTTCCGACCACTCTCGTAAATGGGAAGAAACTATGGCTCAAGGTGAGTTTTTTTCGCCCAATTTTGACTACCGCTAAAAATTTTATAGAGGGTAAAATGTGGCATCATATTCAAGAACTTCCAATCAAAACTCGAATTAAAAAAAAATTCCAAAAGTTGGTCGAGGAAAGTTTTATTTATTTAGTCGTTTCATTGGAAACGTAGTGTTTATGCTCCTTTTCAGATCGCAAAAAATGCAACAAATCTTAAAGAAAAAAAATCTAGAATTTTTCAGCATTTTGTGCGATAGTGAGTTTTTTATTTTTAGGCAAAATTATGTTTGTTTTTATATTTTAGGCAATATTATGCAAAATTTGACCATGATTTGAACATTTTCCGTTATTTTAGCCACAAATATTTTTTATCATTGCTGCTTTCAATCGCTTATTGCCAAAAATTGAAAAAGGAACAGAGTTTCGGCTTCTGAAAAAAAAATTATTTTTGAGTTGTTTGTACTTGAATGTTTTTGTTAATGTGATCAACAAAATCTTTTGTGCAACTTCGTCAGAAACCAGCAATCCGTGATATTTAATGAGTTTTTTATTGTTTAGAAAGCCTTTTTTAAGGGAATTTCGAATAAAGTTTTCACACTTATCGCAACCGAAGTCTGCTTATATCGCAACCGAAGTCTGCTTATATCGCAACCGAATAAATAAAAATAACATAAATAATCGATTGTAACCGATTGAAAATGGATCTTAAGGACACTATTTTTTAAGCAATTAAATCCCAATATAATCGATCATGATTGATTATAATCGATTATTTTCAACTTATTATCAAAAAATTTTATCAAAAGAAAAATCATCAACTTAAATTGATTATAATGAATAATAATCCATTTATTAAATTCTTTTGGGGTGCTGTTTTCATTTTTTCAAAAGAACGTATCACCTACAACACCTCCCCCCCCCCCCCCCCCCCCCACACACACACACACAAAACACCAACCCCCCCCCACCAAACATCCCCATATGTAGTAATTGTGTAGGAAAGGTAATTATGTAGTATGGGTAACCGTGTCGGGGCTGGAGTGGTGTGTGTGTGGGGGGAGAGGGATGGTGTGTAGACCCTTCACCAATCAACCCACCCACGTTTACCTGTATTACATAGTTACCTGTCCTGGTGGGGGTGTTTAGTAGAAGTGTGCTGGGGAGGGGCGTGGTTTGGGTTTAAATGCGGGAAAGGAGGTGGGGATGAGGGGAATGAGTGGGGGGTACGAGGTTGGGGAATGTGGGGGGACTAATGGGAGGGGGTCGTGGGTGTGGGGAGTGCAAGGGGAGTGGGACTAATTTCTGCATATTGGCCCACCCTGGATGATTCTGTTCGTTCGATTTTTGCAGAAAGTTGCAAACAGTAGAGTCATTATTTACAAAATTAAATCAATTTTCATGGGTTTTGTGTACAAAAAAAACCAATCTATTATTTAAAAAAAAATGGATTATAAGCGATTGTAAGGGATTTTAAGGGATTTTTTTTCGAAAAATCTGTTAAAATGGATCAAAAATCTATTACGTTGTCTAAATTTGCCATGATAAAATTCGATTATATAGACAACATTTCAGTCAACAAAAAACCATTATAATCGATTTTTATCCATGAAATTTCGGCGCAGGTAACTATTCCCCCTATGCATGTATGTGTTTTTTGACAACCATTTCTATAGAAAAAATTCTTTTCAAAAATGTCAAAATTTAATTTTGTTTTCACGTTCGAGTGTTCGTATTTGTATTACTCACTATTTATAAAATAACTCTATTTAAAACTTAACGAAAAAAAACTTCTGAAAAATGCTTTAGGCTATGGAATCAAATTTGAATTTCTGTATATCGAAACATATTGCGCTTTTCAGAAACAGACTTTGGCTGATACATTTTCAATGGCTTATCGAAATTCAATCTAAAAACAAATCTATATTTCGGTTTCAATTAAACTTATCTGAACTCAATTTTAAAACAAATCTGATTCCAAAGAGCTGAATTTCGATTCCAAAGAGCTGATTTTGGATTTCAAAGTTGAATTTTGTTTGTTATAAGCAATTGAAAATGGGGCAGCCACAGTTGAATTTCTGAAAATGGAAATCTAGTTCAATGCTGCCACATTTTCAATAGCTTAGAACAATTTTCAGAAAAAGTAACAAAGTCTGCTTAAAATTCGACCAAATGGAACAAACAAGGTCAACTTTCAGCTTAAGTAGAAAAATATCTGCCTTCAATCTCTTATCTCAAAAGTTATCTGCGTTTGACTTTTTTTGACAGCGATAAATTTTACTAGACTGTTTGATTTTCCCGGACCGTTTGGTTTGATTTTCCCGGACCGTTTGCTAGACTGTTTGATTTTACTAGACTGTTTGATATTTCTCCCTTTTGGAATTTGTTACCCGCACTGAATTTTCATTATTAATAATCGATTATATTCGATTTTCATTGTCAGTCTCTAAAAATAACTGAAATAGTCTATTATAATCGGTATAAAATGGATCATAATGCCACTATTTTTTAACAAAAAACAAATAACTAATAAATTAAGTTAGTTATTTTGTCCTCTCGCTTAAAACAACTTTTTTTCCTAATTTCAAACGCGTTTCTGAAAATTTATAAAAGCTCGCGTTTTTTTTGTGTGAATTTTTATACCCCACAACAGCCCTCTCCCACACACTCACAAACACACAACAAGAACAACACCTCCCCCTACACACGCACAAAACACCAAACCCCCCCACTGAACATCCCCATATGTAGTAATGATGTAAGATAGGTAATTATGTAGTATGGGTAACCGTGTGGGGGGCTGGAGAAGTATGTATGTGTGTGGGGAGAGGGTTGGTGTGAGGTAGACCCTTCACCATTCAATCCACCCACGTTAACCTGTAGTACATAGTTACCTGTCCTGGTGGGGGTGTTTAGTGTTTAGTAGGGGTGTGGTGGTAAGGGGATGGTTTGGATTTAAATGAGGGGAAGAAGCGGAAGATGAGGAGAACGAGAGGGGGACAATGCGAGGGACATGGGGGACGTGGGGTGGACTAAAGGGAGGGGTAGGAAGGAGCATAAGAGAGAGTTAATTTTTACTTATTGGCCGCTCCTGGTTGATTGCTTTCGTTCAAGTTTTGCAGAAAGTTGCAAAAAGTATAGTCATTATATACAAAATTTAATCAAATATCATGGGTTTTATCATGGGTTTAATCACGGCAAATTTCATGGGTTTTATTTACAAATTTCATGGGTTTTTTCCATTGGGTTTTATCTTCAATCCATTACGGTGTCTAAATTTGCCGTGATAATCGAATATATAGACAACATTTTAGTGAACGAAAATCCGTTAATTGATTTTTATCCATGAAACTTCGGCGCAGGTAACTATCCCCCTATTCATGTTTTTTTTTACCAACCATTTTTATAAAAAATAATTTTTTCAAAAATGTCAAAAGTTAATTGGGTTTTCAATTTCGCTTGTTCGTATTTGTATTACTCGCTATTCATATAATAAGTCTATTTAAAATTTAATGGATTAAATTTTCTGAAAAAAGTTTTAAGCTATGGAAAAATTGGCAATCAAGATTGAATTTCTGTATATCGAAATATATTTTGGTTTTCAGAAATGCACTTTGGCTGCTATATTTTCAATAGCTTAAAACATTTTTGAGAAAAGGTATGTAGCTCGGATCTTGTTATCTACCCCCCCCCCCGTTAATGAAAAATTTTAATTAATTACATTTTCTGACAATTGTTTTCAGCCCTTGAAAATATGGCAGCCAAAGTTAAATTTCTGAATTTTGGCTGCCACCTTTTCAATAGCTTAAAACAGTTTTCAGAAAATGTAAGTAGTTCGGATCTTGTTAACTATTCCCCCTATAGGGGAAAGTAGTTAACAAGATCCGAACCATTCAGCTAGCAACCTCAAATCAGCAACTGCCAAACTACAAGCCTTCAAATCTCACGAAGAGCTCTTTTTCCTTCTCCCCCATCTGTAAAAATTTACAGATGAAAAATTAGTTCAAATTATTCAATTGTTATGAAAATTGGCATACGGACGAATAAGGCCATGGCAAAGATAATTTGGTGTTCATAATCAACCTGGTAAAACCACTCTTTACACCATAAAGTTAATGCTCGTGTGAGGTGTGGAAAAAGGAGAAAGAGCCTCTAATAGGAGTACTGTTTGTCGAAGAGAAATTTACCTGAACGGAAAAAGCCATCAAATTGTCCGACACAATTCATTATCAGACGAAAACTTACAAAATCTTATATGGGTCCAAAGTTTTATTGACTTGAAGAATCTTTCAAAGCTAAATTATGACCTTCAATAGACGTTGCCAGAAAGGTGGATCTAGAATTTTCTCGAGGTGGGCATTTTCAAGAAAAACTTTGAAAATCTTAGATACTTTTTTTAGTTCGACTAAACTGAGTTTCCAACTAAACTGAGTTTCTTCCTTTTTCTTTTCCCGAAAACTGTTCTCGATATGGAGTGAGGGGCGGTTGAAAAATTCAGGGTTTTGCTTTGTATACGAGCAGTCCTAAGAACAACTTCTTTATTTGGTTTCATTTCATCAAACAGATTTTTCAGCAGTTTAAATTAGGTATTTTTATTGTTCGAATTAAGTAAAGAATATATATGCTTTGAGTGGTTTATTCAGATCAGTCTTTAAAAAAGTTAAGAGAATGACTCGAATTTGAAATGTAAGTGTTTCAAAGTAGGTATTCTACCCCGTGCTAGAGATTTTAGCAGTGCGGTTTTTTTTAGCAGACTAATCTTTTAGCAGACTCAGAACAATTATAAAATCAGTTAGCTAACTTCAAACGCGGCATTGTCGATTAGCGACCGCCTGCTCCGCTGCGCTTCAATTCAACACGAGTGTTATTGTGTGCGTAAATCTTTGTTTTGCAGCTAAATCAGACTGTTGTGTTTTTGAGATTGATAGTTTTTTGGCTAATCGTGAGATAAATGTCTTTACTGGGGAAGCTTGGCAACGAATTATCATCATCCATGACTTAATTACGTTGGTCTGCTAAAAGAACAATTTTTCAGTTTTTATGCTAAAAGATTGGTCTGCTAAACCATCGGTCTCCATTCTACTCACTATATTTGATACTCTTTGAGTCTTTCAATAACGGCGGTTCAAAAATTTCAAGACTTTATCTATTGTTTAAAGCATAGCACAGTTTATTAAACCGCACGCAAAACTGTTCCCAATTGAAATGAGGTCACATTATTGCTCCAAATGTGGAAGAAAGCGACGAAGTTTAAAAAGATCTGTCACCTTTGATATTTTTATAAGGATATGAGAGTGTGAAGGTTGCCAGTTTAAGCAATTGGGATAATTAACGCGCAATATATTTCGTGCTTTTAAAGCGTAAGCGGAGATTTAGTTCCTCTTACAAATTGATCTGAGCTGAATTGAAGCATGCTAATTGATCTGTTTAATCTGAAAGTTTTGTTTTTCCTTTGTTGAAAACTTCATCATGTTTATTAGCAAAAACTACTCCATTAGTTTTAAAAAGTAATTGGAAAATTCAGGTTTTTGCGCTGATATGCGCAGTCTTGTTTATGTATATAACTAAGATTTAAAATTCAAAACTGATATTTAAAGTCCGAATGTTATAAAATACCAAAAAAATTGGAGACTAATTAAAGTGCAGTCAGAAAATTGAAGGCTTTGTTTTGCATATATGATTTCAGTGTGTCTTTGAGCAAAGCCAAAAAATATGGTTCTCTGGAATTAAAAAATCATGGTAACGCCAATTGCTTTTTAGGTAAGATTTTTTACTTTTGCACTAGCTTAAGATTTCAATTTCCAACAAAAAGATTGAAACTCTTATTGTTAAATAATCTTGACGAATTCTGGAGCCGTTGATTTTCGATATATTAAACTTTTTGCTAAAATTAGAAATTTTTCAAGCAAGCTCTCGAATGTAAATTTTTTAGCTAAACATTTCTGCTCATATTTAAATAATGTGATAATATGATTTCAAAAATAAATATTGTAAAAACACTTGACTTCGTTTCGTCCAGGGATTCTATCCGAATTGGTTTTTGATTCGACCCTGTTCCTTTCAGACTTCCACCATGTTAGACCTGCTATTTGACTCTGAAATTTATCGCAACCTTGTTTGACCCATGAATTGGCCTGGTGAACCCATAAAGTGTCTTTAGTCTCGAATTGGGTCGAAAACCAGAAATCGTTCGAATATTTCAGTCAAATTATGAATCGAGCTGTTCTGTGCTGGAACGAGAATACAACCTTCCAGCTACACTAAATAGTAGTCCATAGTCATCGATACACTCAGAAAAGTGATTTTTTTAAATAATATCTGCCATGGGTTGATAATATGTGCGGACGAGATCTCACTTAATCCCTAGCTTGAGGTTAAACAAGGCTTGGCTAAATACGGCTTTAGTAGTGAAGTCACGTTAATGTTCTAGGTCGAATAAGAACGTACATGCATTGAAAAAAAAGAGCAAAACATGTAAATCTGGACTGAATGTAACCGCGCTTTTCCCCTCAGCTTTCCAAATTTTAAATTTTCCTGCAATAGCTATCGGACTATTCTCAATTAATTTAACAATTTTTGATAGATCCTCTACGAGTCGCTGTAACAAAAATTCGAGTCAATATTTTTTTTTCAATTTTGTTTCCGAAGATAAAAACTGTTATTAAAAATTGGTAACAGGTTGAGGGCAGATTTAAGGGGGCTGGGGATATTGGCGGACGTTATATACAAACTTTATACACAAGTTTTATATATTTTTTTTACAAAACTTTGTATATAATTTTTACAAAAATATATACAAATTTGAAATGGCAGCGCGTGCAGAATACTTCTAAGAATTCTTTAAAAAAATGCTCAAAACCGTAATTTTTGACCTGTTTCCAAAAACTTGTCTGCAACGATTTTTTCAGAAATTTGTCAAAATAGAGTCTTTATAATGTTCTGGGAGCGCTCAGAAAAAAAATTTTTCGACTAAAAAAAATCGACAAAAGTTTCGTAATTTTTTGAAAAACCTCCCCCCTCTCGAGAAAATCCTAGATCCGCCCCTGAACAAGTTATCAACATAATTTTTTGATACTTTTTTTAATCAATGCCATTTTTGGTAGATGTTTCAAAATATTAACACTTTTTCTTGTTGTCAAAACACAAAACAAATTTATCCCAAGAATTGTACAAAAAAAAATAAATTATTAACTTAATTAAAGATTTCTGTTTTCAGTTTTAGAAGTTTACGGGAAACACAATTTTCGATTTGAGCATTTGATCTCTTTTCATTTGCATGGTAGAATATCATCAGCAGACACTCTTGACTCCGCCCCTTCAGCCCCCAACATGCCCGGTTGTCCCTGTCCGGCAGCTTCCAAAAACAGACACCCTCCAACCTCCTCAAAACCCTCCACCCCCATTCTGATTGAGGCTGCCAAGCACCCTGTGGTGATCTGTGTGCCCAAATGTGAGATCGATCTGAGTCACTGTGAGGAGAGGATGGGGGAGGAGGATGCGTGCAGGACTTTCAAACAGGAGATGCAGAGACGACTCATGTGCATGCGCGACACAGCAGATTTATGTCACTCAAACAGGTGGGCTGACAATTCTTAAATCGGGCATAAAAATTTCAGAATCAATTCAACTAAGACAATGTTCAATATTAAATGTGAACTTAATATTCTCATAATGGGAGCAGTTTACAATATTTGGAATCATTTTGATTTTTTTGTTCGTTTTCTTAGCTCAAAATCCTAAGTAAGTATTTTCTTTACAAAAATGGTCACTAATTTTTGAAAAAAAATTCGATAAGGTTTTTGATTTTCATTTCGCCTGAACTTGCTTCAATTAATTTAAAAAGCAAAGTAGTTATTTTTTTATCAGGTAGACAAGTTTCCGAAGACCTTCGAGATTCGAGATTATCAAAAAATACAAACTGCTTGAAAACCTGGTACTTTTATATAAATTGATAATTTAAGAATAAGAAAGTTGACTTCCAATTTAGATCGTGGTATGGAGAAGCGACTGAAATGCAAAATAGAAATTTGAAGAAAGTTGCGCCGCCTATATTTCCTTCAACTATGAACGAGAAATTCTACCGAAGTTATCAATCTGCTTCGAGGAATCAAACTAGCAAGAAGAATTCACTCGGATCCACAAGTCGGAAACCTCCGCCGCCCCGTCGATCGAGCTACCAGCCGAATGCAATGCCGCGAAGGAGTTTACTGGAGCCGACTAAGTCGCAGTTGATGAAACGAAAGAGTAGAAACTCGAACTCGAATGCCGACAACTCAGTCGGATCACGAAGTAGTATCATAGAGTCGGCTAAGTCGAGACCCGACGTCCGAACGTATACGAGGTTAATATATTCTAACACGACAAACAGAAATATAATAAAAATGCCGAGTTTGTTTAGTATTTTTTTCTTTCAATTTTGGTGGGAAAATTGATCCTAATTTGGTATTAGATCTAATTGATACACGTCTATGAACTGAATAGTATTTAACTTACACTATTCCATTCTGAAGTTTTTTCAATAAACATTTCTTTTATAAATTACTATTCGAATATTTAAACCACCACTTTCATGAACAACTTTTTTGCAGTCGGGATATTCAAAGATTAGCCCTGACACGAGCAGTTTTTTTTAATCTCAACGTTGGCTTTGAAATAATGAACGAAATTCTCATGCAATATCTACGGTCTTAAGTAAAATTATTTAAAGCTAGCTTCGAGATGAAAAGGCGATACAGAATCACCTTGCCGCATACTTATTGAGCCTAAAAAACTGATTTAGATCTCATAACAGAAGACCACAGCCGCAAAGGTGGATTAAAGGGGTAATCACTGCCTTCCAAAAACTGTACTGAAACTCGAAAGTCCCTCCAAGCTATTTTTGCTTCTATAAAATCAAAACTTTGATAACCTCTTTTCTCAAAACCTCAAAGTAAATTTTTCGTGCTCCAATTAAAAAACATAAAAGCTTGCTGAAAAAATGAAAGTCAATTGCTCTTTTCATTTAAAAAAATCAAGAGAAGTTTGAAACGGTATTTTCAAACTATAACTCTGTTTTGAAACTGCAGCAATGAAAAAGCGATAAAACTTGACCGGACAAAATTCAACCGTTATTCTTAGTCACCTAATCCCGGCCTTGTCTGTGCTCCACTGAATAATTCCGAGTTTTCTTGGCAACAAAACACGAAATTTTAAAAACTCGCTGATCTTTTACGCAAAGTTTTTTCGAACCTCTAAATTGCCGGTGTTGACCAATTTTCTAAACCATCTGCAAAATTACTGATACCTTCAGCTAGAATAAAAAAATTTCGCAATTTATTATCTTTTCTTGAATTTATTGCCGTTTGAAAACGGAGCTGAGATGCTAATAGATGCAATAAATGACATTCTAGATGGCAAAAAAAACGTTTTGTGTTTTACATTGTATCTGGCAAACGTTTGAAAAATCAATAATTAGCTTTTGCTTTCATTTGTCAAATGCGTTTCAGAAATTTTAGATCAAAATAAAACTAACAGAGTTTTCAGGAAAGAAGAAACAATTGGATATTTGTTCCGATATGAACAATTTAGTAATTGCAACGCTGATTTCAAAGTAGTTAGTGACAATAATTTGATGTTATGTATTAGATAAACATAATATTGGGATCAAAATGCGTTAGGAAAAATTTTGCCGCAAAGTTATTATAAGTCGGTGACGTACTTTAGAATTTTCTAAAGGTCTCAATAATTTTTTTGTTTTTTTTTTCAGCAAAAGTCCTAAAATTTGTTCAGGATCAAATTACCTTTGACTTTGTTTTTTCTAAGTAAGTTAGGTTCCTTTCTTCTGTTAAAGAGAGGAAAATTCCACTATCGATTACTAAAAGTGTAATACTCACAAAAACCGTGATCGACTTCGAGTTTTAAAAGTGGAATTGAGTTACCGATTTTCCCAGCGAAATCAAAACAAAACCTATTGATCCAATTTTCTCAAATGGGGTTAATTTTTATCAAAAGTGTGTCAACCATAAAACAATCCGGAAAATCAAAGAGGTATAAACCATGTACTTTTTTTGTTGGAATTCGAAAGTTCGTGTTTTTTTTCTACTTACTTGAGTTTATTGAGTTTTTCCAACTGTCTATTGGCCATGGAACTCTCTAAAAATATTTTTGTTTGTGTTGCATCAAAATTTTGACACACTCTCTGTTCAAAACCCTAAGAAGGTCGAAACTTCGCCTTTTGACTTGTTAATTTGGTAGATAGTTGCTTAGTTCTAACTGAGAAAACTGGTTCAGAATCCAAACAATCTACAAAATCATGCCAAAACTGCAGAGAACAAAGTGTAGTTGGTTTGATTTCCTGAGAAAAACACCCGCATTGATGTTCCATCGATAAAAATTGATCATAATTGTTTTCCGTATTCAAAATGTTGCCATTATAATTGAATATAGTTCAAGTTTGGGACCACGCAGTCGATTATCATCAGTTACACTTCATTCTTTCTGAAAATTTTAAATCAAATATATGCCTTTTGATATTTATTATAAAGATTTATTATCTGTATAAGCTTTTCGAGTTTTTGTACGAAAGAGGCAGATTTTTTGTGCATCACTCTCAGCCTAATAAAATTCTACACCAGCGTACTTTTAGTTTTTGCAAAACGATTAACCTCTTACTTTTAAAATCCCCTTCTCATTTACGCCTCCCCTGCAGACCTTTATGCCCCTCAAATTAAAGAAGTGGGGGTAGGTGTGTGTGTGGGGGTAGCGCAGGTGATGGGGGCGTGAAGGTATGTTGGGTGGGGTAGGTGAGTGTGGTGGGTGGGGGTAAGTGGGGGTTGTGGGTAGGTGCGGTGGAGGGTTGTTGCGGTGAGGGGAGGGTAGGTGGGGTGGAGTAGGTGTGATGGGGTAGATGTGCGTATCAATGTAGGGAGCTGAGTGTAAATTTGGGCGCGTTTAAGTTCAACTTGGGTGTTAGAACTGAGAAGAACGCAAAAATGAACCAAATTTAAGTAG
>NC_087065.1:16879550-16898757 GCF_963678635.1 Symsagittifera roscoffensis | reverse complement strand
AGCAAAGTTGATTATTATAATTTTTTTTTCAAAAAGCACCTACGCTGATTATTCATTTTTGAACTAGCCAGGTTAAGGTTTTTGCAGAGAAAACCTTAGTTGCGACGCTGAAAGTAGAAACCAGTATATCATTATTAAAACTCAATTTTTGGATGAGTTTGAGTGAAAATTGGTGTACAAATCAGAATGTAAACGTTGTAAGTCTATCGACGTCGGCCAAACTGTCAAGCATCCCATTACTAGGTTTTAGGAACACTTTGAGGCGGATAATTCTATCAAGCAACCTATAACACGGGGCGAGGGCAAAGTTATTAGCTCAAAGTAAAGATGGAATAGACCGCTAGCAGTCTCAGATTATTAACATTTGAAGCGCTCCACATTTGGAAGTCAAAACTGGGACACTTTACAAGCGACGGGTTTACAAGCAAGGAATGAACACTGAAACTATAGTATAAAAAACAGGCATGTTAGCGTAACATAAAAATAGCCATCAATAAATTGAAATTAAAAAACTGAGTAGAAAAAAATTCCCAATCAAAACTGAGCAGTTGAAGGGTTTGTCAATTAGTTGTCGGAAAATCAGAATCCAGAAAATCAGATGTCTCTGGTTGCGTGTTGAACCATCGAAAAGATCATTGCTGAGAAAAGCATTATCAGGAGTAAGTGAGATCAATTGATATCTCGTACTAGCAAAATTATTCACCCTACATGCTAATTAATCCATATCAAAGTAACCACACTAAGGTTTTAGCAGATAAGTTTCAGGATATCACCAACGAGCAAATAGTGTTCTTAACGCGGAAAAAATATGTCTGCCATCATGTAAATCATCTTTTTGGGTGAGTTTAATTCAAAGTCGTGCATAAACTAAAATGAAGTAGTTGTAAGTATATGTCGGCAAAAGGTGAGCCAACTCACCACTAGGATTGGATTGTGCAATATCTAGAACAGTGTGGAGGTAACGGTGTGACCTCAGAGTGAAGTAGTATAATCATTGACTAGTAGTGTTCAGTTAGTAATGTTATTAAGGCTGCAGGTAGGAACCAGGACTACTCTTACCTAAAAGTTTTGTTACAAGTTTTGAAGCAGAGAGCTGATACCAAGCCTATAAATGAAGAACCAAAAAGTTTGCCTTATGTATCAAACAATTTATAAAAAACTGACACGTTACCACAACCCTAGAATTAGAATTCCAATTAACAATACGAAAGGAAAAAACTATGAAAAATTAAAAAGTTATCAGGACATTTTTGACTTTGTTTGACTGATTTTTAACAGAAACACAACAAACATTGAACCCACAGAAGCAACACAAAAAACTCACCATTGATGACCAATTTTTCAAAAAGAAATTGATCATATCATTTGGCCAAAAACTGTAACAATTCAATCAGAAACAGGCTCGAAGCTCTAAATTTGATGTGGTTGTTTTCTTCACACTTTTTTAGAGAATCTATCCACAAACTAACGCATATCGATTTGATTTACAAAAATACATTTTTTGATTTGATTTTTTTTAAAACAGAAGCGCTTCTTTCGAATTTTAATCATAATTTTTCGATTGTGAATTCTCGACAGAGTTCAAAGCAGATGCTTTTACAAAAATGAAGAACAAAAAACATTTTTTGTTTTGTCTAGAAACATCAAAATGTTTTAGAGTTATTTATATGTTGCCTAGACCGTGTTGATAAATAGTTTGCACATTTAAACTTTTATAAATTTAGGTCCACAAGCAGAAAAAAAGCTACACTAAAGCTAAAAAGAGCAGCAAAATTACTGAAAATTACAGAAAGTACACCAAACAACCAGGCAATGCAATAAGCAAATTGAATTTTTCTTTAATTGTTGAGTTCCGATTAAAAAATACAAGCGTTCCTCGGCCAACTCATAGCTATGTTTTTGACTAAGTTGGAACAGAATGAGACATACTTGTGTATAATTGAATGAGAAAGGGCCAGAAGGCTCGTTCAAGGGCTCAGCCTTCTAACTTGTAAAATACATCAGAAAAAAATGAGATCGGAGCACAAAAAAGTCAAAACTACTTTATGATTTAAAATTTAAATCAAAAAAGTCCAGAACATTGGCTCAAAGACACAGCCCTCTGACAAGCACACCTATGCCGGAAAAAATCTCAAAACTAAAAAAGAACTCTGAAAAAAATTGAACGAAAAAAAAACTCAGTAGCTAAACAGAACATAAGTTAAAAACAAAACTTGAGAAAGTTCGCCAAACAATCGTTCAGTGCTTTTAAACAAATTATCTTTGAAAACTATATTTTGAGCAATTTACGCGTTTTCATTGGCAATACTTAGCTCTGTTTCAACTTAAGTCCGCTGAAAAATGACGCACGCTTTTCGGTTCGTTTTTAGTTTGAAAAAAACCAAAGACGGCGGTCCAGAAGACAACTGGGCCCTCTGACCTGCAACCATATGCCAGAATAATTGACAGAATAAAAAACGTCTCGAAACTATTCAAATGAAAAGGCACAGAAGCAGAAAAAAGTATTCGGAAAAAAAACAAGGCAACATTCAGCACTAAAATATAAGAGAAGTTACACCAGAAACCATTCAGTGTTCTTCTAACAAAATGTCTATGAATAAAAAGTTTTTCAATTTTTCTAAAAACTATTCTTGATCTTCATTGGAGATCATGACTTTTTATTTTATCCACTAGAAATGCTCAAAATAACGCACTCTTTGAGTCATTTTTCTAGATGTACAAAAAAGATCAGAAGAAGGGCTTTATAGTTCGGCTCTCTGACCTGTTTCAGAAATTTTAACTCCTTCACCGTCAAAAAAAGTCTCTTTGATAGAGGCAGGAGCCGATAAAAAAAATGGACTATAGAGCTACAAGAAGCTTAATGAAGCAACACTAAGCACCACTGCAACTTCACAAAGTAGACCAATAAAATTCAGTGTTCTTTTTACAAACGATGAGTGAACTCGTTTTTTTTGTATAAGTTTTTGCAAAGATCGCAAATTTTTTCCTTCAGAGTTTGGCTTTGTTTTTCTCTAGCACTGTGCAAAACGAAAGCACACGTTCAGCATATCTATAGAAACTGAATTCACTTTATGGGTCAATTTTTGTACCTGCACCAGTATGCCGGAAAAACTGACAAATGGGTAAAAACTTTAATCAACAAAAAGACAGATCTAGAAGGCGATCTAATTATTTTTCAGAAGTTTAACACTGCAGTATTAACCACTAGACCCTTAGAACTTACAATAAAAACCACTCAGGATTCTTCATACAATTTTTTTGACGAATATGTTGTATTTAAACCTTTCTTAAACAACAAATACAATCAAAGTTCTCAGAAAAATTCTCAAGAAAACCAGAGGAGTGTTCCTATGGCTCAGTCTTCTGATCTTTGCATATGTGCCAGTAAAAATAACAAATGGCTTTGAACAAAAAAAAAACTTTTCAAATTCTCAAAAAGATTGGTACAGAAGAAGAACATAAAACTACTCAGAAGCTAAATATAGCAACACCAAGCAAAATTGAAACTTGAGATAAAACACAACACAACAATGCGTCGAAAAATTTTGTAATTTATTAAAGCTTTTGATATGCTGCTTAGTTCATTTCATTAACTATATGCCTTGAATAAAAAAAGACGCATAATTTTTTTTTCGTTTTTTCGAAAATCATATTTTTTTCATGAAAAACTGAAAAAGTCATTATATGTGAACATTGAGTTTCTGTAAAAAGCATCATATTAGCGCTCAAACTTAATTTTTGAAAAAATGAAACAAAAATCAGGGCCGAAAAGGCGGTTTTATGGGTCAACCATCTGAACTGTTTTCTCTTGCTGTTTACTCATTGGTACGAAACAATTTTTCCAGAAAAAAAAACTATAGGCTCAGAATATGGAAAAGATAATATTCAGAAACTAAAAAGAGCATCAGTAATCACTAGAATGCAGACCAAGTATCCACTCAATTTTGTTTCTATAAAAAATACATGGAATTTATAAGCTTTCATTGGCCATATCTTAGCTCTGTTTTTCTTTGAAAATGCGTTTTTTGTGTGCTCATATCCCATGAAAACTTCAAAAATTCAAAAAAGCAAAAAACTTTGCAAACTGTTCGTGACTTTGTTTTTCATCCACTAAAAACGTTCAAAATAACACTTAAATTGCGCCTACTTTCTTGATATAGAAAAATTCAGAATATGAACCTCACGGTAGAGCTCTCTTAGCTGAACTTATTTACCAGATATTCTAACACCTTTAAGGTAAAAAAATAGTACCAAAAACTAAAAACAGATAGAGGCAGAAGCAGATTAAAATCTAAATAGAAAGACCTAAAAGAAGCAAAATCGAGCAGCATTAAGCACCATTGATGATTTTGAGTTTTTGTGCATATATTGTTGTATCAACTACTGGTTTTTCCTGGCCAGACTTCGGCTCTGTTTTTCTCTAGGACTGGGAAAAATGAAGCACATGTACGGCATATCAGTAGAAACTGATTTTACAATGGGTCATTTTTTATATGTAGCAATCTGCCGGAAAAATTGACAAATGGGTACTAAATAACCTCCAACAAAACAAAAATACAGATTCAGAAACAAAGCAATTTACTTTTCAGAAACATAACGCCGCAAAACTAACGACAAAAGTCTCAGAAGACAACAAACAACCACTGTGTTCTTCTTAAAAAATTTTGATGAGCTTGTTATTTGAAGTTTGAAGTTTCAATTATTTAGTGAGCACATTTATGCAGTCATAAGATACCCACAGGGATCGACTCACGGGCCCTAAGGCCCCTCGAGGAGGCGTTCCTTAAGGTAGACTTTTACAGAATAAGTTAAGGAGAAAAGAAAGGCAGGAATTAGATCACTTGTCAAATATCAGGTGAAGGAGTTCAAAATTATCTGTGACAAAGTTACGTTTAGTGTTTTGTACATATGAGTTCTTTGAGATTTTGACATATCCTTCAAGTTCTCTGGAAAAAGATTTTTAGCCGAAAAACAAATAAAACTTGAGCACTTTAACGCTAACCGATTGTAATAAGCAGCTAGATCTAACAGATTTTGAACGTAGCATTCTCAAGCTACAGGCACGTGTTTGCGTACAGTTATTTAGTTGAAAAAGAATCCAAAAAGTTTAATGGCAATTTACCGAGTCTTTGATAAATAATTTCTTTAAAAACAGTATCTAGAAACAATTCAAAAACGGCATCATTATTATAATCTGAAAACTTTTCCGTAATGTAATCAAATTTGCGCCTAAAGAAATTAGTTCTAAGAGTTCGCTTTTGCAATAAAAAAATTTTGTTCAAGTTTGTCTTGGACGCACATCCATAAACTGTATGATAATAAAGGTTTTGCATAAACTTGATAAAATCTAAGAAAAAATGTTCTAGAGAAAACATTTCTTGCTTTATAAAGAATTCCAATAAATTTAGCTAACTTTTTATAAACATGATCTATGTGTTGCTTAAAACAGAGCTTATTATCTACCACAACCCCAAGATACTTGAAAGAGTTCACAACTTTAAGTTTCTGAATACCCAAAAAATTTCAGATTCATTTAAACTCCTTCCGATTTTGGATACTTGCGTTTTATCATTATGGATGGTTAGTCTATTAATTGTGCACCATTTTTTTACGATTTGAGGTCCTGATTAAAACTTCCATCAATCGAACTGTTTTTGCACATAGTAAGAACAAACTGAGCTTTTCGTTACTTTCCTAGGCATGTCGTTGATATAGTGTAAAAACAGCAGTCGACCTAAGACAGATCCTTGGGGAACTCCGAATGTAATATTCTTTAATTGAGAGTTTTTTCCACAAAAATTCACATACTGTTTACGATTGAAAAAATAGGACTGCAGAAAAGGGTTTGTTTTACCGGGGAACCCAAGGAGATCTAATTTGGTTTGTAAATTGGAGTGATCATTTGTGTCAAAAGCCTTTTTAAGATCTACAAAACCCACTAATCAGGATTTAAATATCATCTATACAGTGACGCATTATTTCGATTGCAGAAGTTATTGCATGCACACAAGAATATCTGCGCCGGAACACAAACTGTTCAGGCACCAAAAGCTTGCATTTTGATAAAAACTTAATCATATGAATGAGTATTATTTTTTCAAAAACTTTGCTGGAAGTACTTAGCAAACATATGGGCAGAAAACTGTTTGGCTCTGTCTGTTTTCCCGTTTTATAAAGTGGTTGTACTTTTTCAATTTTACAAATGTCTGGAAAAACGCCAGCATTAAAGCATTGATTCAAGCAGAAACTTAAGAATGGCAATATTATTGGCGCACAAAGTTTGACCATCCTGTTATTGATGCCATCAGGGCCGTCGGACGTTTTGTTTTTCAGTTTTTCTATAACAATAGAAATTTCTGACTCATCAGTTGGACAAAGAAAAAAGATTTTTAATTTACTTCTATGTCTGCAGTAGTAAAATTACAAGATATATCGGTTGCAAAGCTTTGACCGACTTGCACAAAAAAATTGTTGAAATCATCAACATCAATTTTACTATCAACTGAAGAAGTTTTTCAGGAAAGTTCTTTAAAAGCATTGAAAAGACTTTTGCATTGCCTTTCAAGTTGATTTTTTATCTAGTAGTTTCTCTTGGTATTAGGCATCAATCGGTTGACTATTTTACACTGAGATTTAAAGTTGGATTTTTTCTCTTCGGTTGGATTGTTAATTAGAAGCAAATGAAGTTTGTCTCGTTTCCTAAATTCTTTCTTCAAATCGAGAGTTACCCAGGACTGCGACTTTTTGTTCCGTGTGACAGTTTTTTCAGGACAATAAATGTTACAAGTATCTACCAATATTCTAGCAATTAATTTCAGATAAAAAGTATCCAGATTGTCAAAACCTTTTGATAGGCGATGATTGAAGAGAAAAAGCAGTTTACATGCCGTAGTCTCCTTCAAAAAACATTTGAAATTTCAATATTTTCTAGAAGTATTAATTTCAAAATGCCTTTTTAGATCAGTGTTAAGCAGCAGGGCGTAGTGATCACTGATAGTGCATTTCAGTGTTGATACCTCGTGATGCATATTTGTAAAAAACATGATCAATACATGATGAGCTATGGGTAATTTCTCTAGTAGGTTCTTCGTTTAACAAACCGAATGATAGGTGTGAGTTTTTATTGTCAACTAAAAAAAGGGGAATTTACCAATATATCAATATTAAGATCACCAGAAAATAATATTTTTTCTTCGATCTGAGATACATCATGAAGTAAGAAATAAGTGTTGAACGAAAAAAAAAACTCAGTAGCTAAACAGAACATAAGTTAAAAACAAAACTTGAGAAAGTTCGCCAAACAATCGTTCAGTGCTTTTAAACAAATTATCTTTGAAAACTATATTTTGAGCAATTTACGCGTTTTCATTGGCAATACTAAGCTCTGTTTCAACTTAAGTCCGCTGAAAAATGACGCACGCTTTTCGGTTCGTTTTTAGTTTGAAAAAAACCAAAGACGGCGGTCCAGAAGACAACTGGGCCCTCTGACCTGCAACCATATGCCAGAATAATTGACAGAATAAAAAACGTCTCGAAACTATTCAAATGAAAAGGCACAGAAGCAGAAAAAAGTATTCGGAAAAAAAACAAGGCAACATTCAGCACTAAAATATAAGAGAAGTTACACCAGAAACCATTCAGTGTTCTTCTAACAAAATGTCTATGAATAAAAAGTTTTTCAATTTTTCTAAAAACTATTCTTGATCTTCATTGGAGATCATGACTTTGTATTTTATCCGCTAGAAATGCTCAAAATAACGCACTCTTTGAGTCATTTTTCTAGATGTACAAAAAAGATCAGAAGAAGGGCTTTATAGTTCGGCTCTCTGACCTGTTTCAGAAATTTTAACTCCTTCACCGTCAAAAAAAGTCTCTTTGATAGAGGCAGGAGCCGATAAAAAAAATGGACTATAGAGCTACAAGAAGCTTAATGAAGCAACACTAAGCACCACTGCAACTTCACAAAGTAGACCAATAAAATTCAGTGTTCTTTTTACAAACGATGAGTGAACTCGTTTTTTTTGTATAAGTTTTTGCAAAGATCGCAAATTTTTTCCTTCAGAGTTTGGCTTTGTTTTTCTCTAGCACTGTGCAAAACGAAAGCACACGTTCAGCATATCTATAGAAACTGAATTCACTTTATGGGTCAATTTTTGTACCTGCACCAGTATGCCGGAAAAACTGACAAATGGGTAAAAACTTTAATCAACAAAAAGACAGATCTAGAAGGCGATCTAATTATTTTTCAGAAGTTTAACACTGCAGTATTAACCACTAGACCCTTAGAACTTACAATAAAAACCACTCAGGATTCTTCATACAATTTTTTTGACGAATATGTTGTATTTAAACCTTTCTTAAACAACAAATACAATCAAAGTTCTCAGAAAAATTCTCAAGAAAACCAGAGGAGTGTTCCTATGGCTCAGTCTTCTGATCTTTGCATATGTGCCAGTAAAAATAACAAATGGCTTTGAACAAAAAAAAAAACTTTTCAAATTCTCAAAAAGATTGGTACAGAAGAAGAACATAAAACTACTCAGAAGCTAAATATAGCAACACCAAGCAAAATTGAAACTTGAGATAAAACACAACACAACAATGCGTCGAAAAATTTTGTAATTTATTAAAGCTTTTGATATGCTGCTTAGTTCATTTCATTAACTATATGCCTTGAATAAAAAAAGACGCATAATTTTTTTTTCGTTTTTTCGAAAATCATATTTTTTTCATGAAAAACTGAAAAAGTCATTATATGTGAACATTGAGTTTCTGTAAAAAGCATCATATTAGCGCTCAAACTTAATTTTTGAAAAAATGAAACAAAAATCAGGGCCGAAAAGGCGGTTTTATGGGTCAACCATCTGAACTGTTTTCTCTTGCTGTTTACTCATTGGTACGAAACAATTTTTCCAGAAAAAAAAACTATAGGCTCAGAATATGGAAAAGATAATATTCAGAAACTAAAAAGAGCATCAGTAATCACTAGAATGCAGACCAAGTATCCACTCAATTTTGTTTCTATAAAAAATACATGGAATTTATAAGCTTTCATTGGCCATATCTTAGCTCTGTTTTTCTTTGAAAATGCGTTTTTTGTGTGCTCAAATCCCATGAAAACTTCAAAAATTCAAAAAAGCAAAAAACTTTGCAAACTGTTCGTGACTTTGTTTTTCATCCACTAAAAACGTTCAAAATAACACTTAAATTGCGCCTACTTTCTTGATATAGAAAAATTCAGAATATGAACCTCACGGTAGAGCTCTCTTAGCTGAACTTATTTACCAGATATTCTAACACCTTTAAGGTAAAAAAATAGTACCAAAAACTAAAAACAGATAGAGGCAGAAGCAGATTAAAATCTAAATAGAAAGACCTAAAAGAAGCAAAATCGAGCAGCATTAAGCACCATTGATGATTTTGAGTTTTTGTGCATATATTGTTGTATCAACTACTGGTTTTTCCTGGCCAGACTTCGGCTCTGTTTTTCTCTAGGACTGGGAAAAATGAAGCACATGTACGGCATATCAGTAGAAACTGATTTTACAATGGGTCATTTTTTATATGTAGCAATCTGCCGGAAAAATTGACAAATGGGTACTAAATAACCTCCAACAAAACAAAAATACAGATTCAGAAACAAAGCAATTTACTTTTCAGAAACATAACGCCGCAAAACTAACGACAAAAGTCTCAGAAGACAACAAACAACCACTGTGTTCTTCTTAAAAAATTTTGATGAGCTTGTTATTTGAAGTTTGAAGTTTCAATTATTTAGTGAGCACATTTATGCAGTCATAAGATACCCACAGGGATCGACTCACGGGCCCTAAGGCCCCTCGAGGAGGCGTTCCTTAAGGTAGACTTTTACAGAATAAGTTAAGGAGAAAAGAAAGGCAGGAATTAGATCACTTGTCAAATATCAGGTGAAGGAGTTCAAAATTATCTGTGACAAAATTACGTTTAGTGTTTTGTACATATGAGTTCTTTGAGATTTTGACATATCCTTCAAGTTCTCTGGAAAAAGATTTTTAGCCGAAAAACAAATAAAACTTGAGCACTTTAACGCTAACCGATTGTAATAAGCAGCTAGATCTAACAGATTTTGAACGTAGCATTCTCAAGCTACAGGCACGTGTTTGCGTACAGTTATTTAGTTGAAAAAGAATCCAAAAAGTTTAATGGCAATTTACCGAGTCTTTGATAAATAATTTCCTTAAAAACAGTATCTAGAAACAATTCAAAAACGGCATCATTATTATAATCTGAAAACTTTTCCGTAATGTAATCAAATTTGCGCCTAAAGAAAATAGTTCTAAGAGTTCGCTTTTGCAATAAAAAAATTTTGTTCAAGTTTGTCTTGGACGCACATCCATAAACTGTATGATCTATGTGTTGCTTAAAACAGAGCTTATTATCTACCACAACCCCAAGATACTTGAAAGAGTTCACAACTTTAAGTTTCTGAATACCCAAAAAATTTCAGATTCATTTAAACTCCTTCCGATTTTGGATACTTGCGTTTTATCATTATGGATGGTTAGTCTATTAATTGTGCACCATTTTTTTACGATTTGAGGTCCTGATTAAAACTTCCATCAATCGAACTGTTTTTGCACATAGTAAGAACAAACTGAGCTTTTCGTTACTTTCCTAGGCATGTCGTTGATATAGTGTAAAAACAGCAGTCGACCTAAGACAGATCCTTGGGGAACTCCGAATGTAATATTCTTTAATTGAGAGTTTTTTCCACAAAAATTCACATACTGTTTACGATTGAAAAAATAGGACTGCAGAAAAGGGTTTGTTTTACCGGGGAACCCAAGGAGATCTAATTTGGTTTGTAAATTGGAGTGATCATTTGTGTCAAAAGCCTTTTTAAGATCTACAAAACCCACTAATCAGGATTTAAATATCATCTATACAGTGACGCATTATTTCGATTGCAGAAGTTATTGCATGCACACAAGAATATCTGCGCCGGAACACAAACTGTTCAGGCACCAAAAGCTTGCATTTTGATAAAAACTTAATCATATGAATGAGTATTATTTTTTCAAAAACTTTGCTGGAAGTACTTAGCAAACATATGGGCAGAAAACTGTTTGGCTCTGTCTGTTTTCCCGTTTTATAAAGTGGTTGTACTTTTTCAATTTTACAAATGTCTGGAAAAACGCCAGCATTAAAGCATTGATTCAAGCAGAAACTTAAGAATGGCAATATTATTGGCGCACAAAGTTTGACCATCCTGTTATTGATGCCATCAGGGCCGTCGGACGTTTTGTTTTTCAGTTTTTCTATAACAATAGAAATTTCTGACTCATCAGTTGGACAAAGAAAAAAGATTTTTAATTTACTTCTATGTCTGCAGTAGTAAAATTACAAGATATATCGGTTGCAAAGCTTTGACCGACTTGCACAAAAAAATTGTTGAAATCATCAACATCAATTTTACTATCAACTGAAGAAGTTTTTCCGGAAAGTTCTTTAAAAGCATTGAAAAGACTTTTGCATTGCCTTTCAAGTTGATTTTTTATCTAGTAGTTTCTCTTGGTATTAGGCATCAATCGGTTGACTATTTTACACTGAGATTTAAAGTTGGATTTTTTCTCTTCGGTTGGATTGTTAATTAGAAGCAAATGAAGTTTGTCTCGTTTCCTAAATTCTTTCTTCAAATCGAGAGTTACCCAGGACTGCGACTTTTTGTTCCGTGTGACAGTTTTTTCAGGACAATAAATGTTACAAGTATCTACCAATATTCTAGCAATTAATTTCAGATAAAAAGTATCCAGATTGTCAAAACCTTTTGATAGGCGATGATTGAAGAGAAAAAGCAGTTTACATGCCGTAGTCTCCTTCAATAAACATTTGAAATTTCAATATTTTCTAGAAGTATTAATTTCAAAATGCCTTTTTAGATCAGTGTTAAGCAGCAGGGCGTAGTGATCACTGATAGTGCATTTCAGTGTTGATACCTCGTGATGCATATTTGTAAAAAACATGATCAATACATGATGAGCTATGGGTAATTTCTCTAGTAGGTTCTTCGTTTAACAAACCGAATGATAGGTGTGAGTTTTTATTGTCAACTAAAAAAAGGGGAATTTACCAATATATCAATATTAAGATCACCAGAAAATAATATTTTTTCTTCGATCTGAGATACATCATGAAGTAAGAAATAAGTGTTGAACGAAAAAAAAACTCAGTAGCTAAACAGAACATAAGTTAAAAACAAAACTTGAGAAAGTTCGCCAAACAATCGTTCAGTGCTTTTAAACAAATTATCTTTGAAAACTATATTTTGAGCAATTTACGCGTTTTCATTGGCAATATTAGCTCTGTTTCAACTTAAGTCCGCTGAAAAATGACGCACGCTTTTCGGTTCGTTTTTAGTTTGAAAAAAACCAAAGACGGCGGTCCAGAAGACAACTGGGCCCTCTGACCTGCAACCACATGCCAGAATAATTGACAGAATAAAAAACGTCTCGAAACTATTCAAATGAAAAGGCACAGAAGCAGAAAAAAGTATTCGGAAAAAAAACAAGGCAACATTCAGCACTAAAATATAAGAGAAGTTACACCAGAAACCATTCAGTGTTCTTCTAACAAAATGTCTATGAATAAAAAGTTTTTCAATTTTTCTAAAAACTATTCTTGATCTTCATTGGAGATCATGACTTTTTATTTTATCCACTAGAAATGCTCAAAATAACGCACTCTTTGAGTCATTTTTCTAGATGTACAAAAAAGATCAGAAGAAGGGCTTTATAGTTCGGCTCTCTGACCTGTTTCAGAAATTTTAACTCCTTCACCGTCAAAAAAAGTCTCTTTGATAGAGGCAGGAGCCGATAAAAAAAATGGACTATAGAGCTACAAGAAGCTTAATGAAGCAACACTAAGCACCACTGCAACTTCACAAAGTAGACCAATAAAATTCAGTGTTCTTTTTACAAACGATGAGTGAACTCGTTTTTTTTGTATAAGTTTTTGCAAAGATCGCAAATTTTTTCCTTCAGAGTTTGGCTTTGTTTTTCTCTAGCACTGTGCAAAACGAAAGCACACGTTCAGCATATCTATAGAAACTGAATTCACTTTATGGGTCAATTTTTGTACCTGCACCAGTATGCCGGAAAAACTGACAAATGGGTAAAAACTTTAATCAACAAAAAGACAGATCTAGAAGGCGATCTAATTATTTTTCAGAAGTTTAACACTGCAGTATTAACCACTAGACCCTTAGAACTTACAATAAAAACCACTCAGGATTCTTCATACAATTTTTTTGACGAATATGTTGTATTTAAACCTTTCTTAAACAACAAATACAATCAAAGTTCTCAGAAAAATTCTCAAGAAAACCAGAGGAGTGTTCCTATGGCTCAGTCTTCTGATCTTTGCATATGTGCCAGTAAAAATAACAAATGGCTTTGAACAAAAAAAAAACTTTTCAAATTCTCAAAAAGATTGGTACAGAAGAAGAACATAAAACTACTCAGAAGCTAAATATAGCAACACCAAGCACAATTGAAACTTGAGATAAAACACAACACAACAATGCGTCGAAAAATTTTGTAATTTATTAAAGCTTTTGATATGCTGCTTAGTTCATTTCATTAACTATATGCCTTGAATAAACAAAGACGCATAATTTTTTTTTCGTTTTTTCGAAAATCATATTTTTTTCATGAAAAACTGAAAAAGTCATTATATGTGAACATTGAATTTCTGTAAAAAGCATCATATTAGCGCTCAAACTTAATTTTTGAAAAAATGAAACAAAAATCAGGGCCGAAAAGGCGGTTTTATGGGTCAACCATCTGAACTGTTTTCTCTTGCTGTTTACTCATTGGTACGAAACAATTTTTCCAGAAAAAAAAAACTATAGGCCCAAAATATGGAAAAGATAATATTCAGAAACTAAAAAGAGCATCAGTAATCAATAAAGCTCTAGAATGCAGACCAAGTATCCACTCAATTTTGTTTCTATAAAAAATACATGGAATTTATAAAATTTCATTGGCCATATCTTAGCTCTGTTTTTCTTTGAAAATGCGTTTTTTGTGTGCTCATATCCCAAGAAAACTTCAAAAATTCAAAAAAGCAAAAAACTTTGCAAACTGTTCGTGACTTTGTTTTTCATCCACTAAAAACGTTCAAAATAACACTTAAATTGCGCCTACTTTCTTGATATAGAAAAATTCAGAATATGAACCTCACGGTAGAGCTCTCTTAGCTGAACTTATTTACCAGATATTCTAACACCTTTAAGGTAAAAAAATAGTACCAAAAACTAAAAACAGATAGGGGCAGAAGCAGATTAAAATCTAAATAGAAAGACCTAAAAGAAGCAAAATCGAGCAGCATTAAGCACCATTGATGATTTTGAGTTTTTGTGCATATATTGTTGTATCAACTACTGGTTTTTCCTGGCCAGACTTCGGCTCTGTTTTTCTCTAGGACTGGGAAAAATGAAGCACATGTACGGCATATCAGTAGAAACTGATTTTACAATGGGTCATTTTTTATATGTAGCAATCTGCCGGAAAAATTGACAAATGGGTACTAAATAACCTCCAAAAAAAAACAAAAAATGCAGATTCAGAAACAAAGCAATTTACTTTTCAGAAACATAACGCCGCAAAACTAACGACAAAAGTCTCAGAAGACAACAAACAACCACTGTGTTCTTCTTAATAAATTTTGATGAGCTTGTTATTTGAAGTTTGAAGTTTCAATTATTTAGTGAGCACATTTATGCAGTCATAAGATACCCACAGGGATCGACTCACGGGCCCTAAGGCCCCTCGAGGAGGCGTTCCTTAAGGTAGACTTTTACAGAATAAGTTAAGGAGAAAAGAAAGGCAGGAATTAGATCACTTGTCAAATATCAGGTGAAGGAGTTCAAAATTATCTGTGACAAAATTACTTTTAGTGTTTTGTACATATGAGTTCTTTGAGATTTTGACATATCCTTCAAGTTCTCTGGAAAAAGATTTTTAGCCGAAAAACAAATAAAACTTGAGCACTTTAACGCTAACCGATTGTAATAAGCAGCTAGATCTAACAGATTTTGAACGTAGCATTCTCAAGCTACGGGCACGTGTTTGCGTACAGTTATTTAGTTGAAAAAGAATCCAAAAAGTTTAATGGCAATTTACCGAGTCTTTGATAAATAATTTCTTTAAAAACAGTATCTAGAAACAATTCAAAAACGGCATCATTATTATAATCTGAAAACTTTTCCGTAATGTAATCAAATTTGCGCCTAAAGAAAATAGTTCTAAGAGTTCGCTTTTGCAATAAAAAAATTTTGTTCAAGTTTGTCTTGGACGCACATCCATAAACTGTATGATCTATGTGTTGCTTAAAACAGAGCTTATTATCTACCACAACCCCAAGATACTTGAAAGAGTTCACAACTTTAAGTTTCTGAATACCCAAAAAATTTCAGATTCATTTAAACTCCTTCCGATTTTGGATACTTGCGTTTTATCATTATGGATGGTTAGTCTATTAATTGTGCACCATTTTTTTACGATTTGAGGTCCTGATTAAAACTTCCATCAATCGAACTGTTTTTGCACATAGTAAGAACAAACTGAGCTTTTCGTTACTTTCCTAGGCATGTCGTTGATATAGTGTAAAAACAGCAGTCGACCTAAGACAGATCCTTGGGGAACTCCGAATGTAATATTCTTTAATTGAGAGTTTTTTCCACAAAAATTCACATACTGTTTACGATTGAAAAAATAGGACTGCAGAAAAGGGTTTGTTTTACCGGGGAACCCAAGGAGATCTAATTTGGTTTGTAAATTGGAGTGATCATTTGTGTCAAAAGCCTTTTTAAGATCTACAAAACCCACTAATCAGGATTTAAATATCATCTATACAGTGACGCATTATTTCGATTGCAGAAGTTATTGCATGCACACAAGAATATCTGCGCCGGAACCCAAACTGTTCAGGCACCAAAAGCTTGCATTTTGATAAAAACTTAATCATATGAATGAGTATTATTTTTTCAAAAACTTTGCTGGAAGTACTTAGCAAACATATGGGCAGAAAACTGTTTGGCTCTGTCTGTTTTCCCGTTTTATAAAGTGGTTGTACTTTTTCAATTTTACAAATGTCTGGAAAAACGCCAGCATTAAAGCATTGATTCAAGCAGAAACTTAAGAATGGCAATATTATTGGCGCACAAAGTTTGACCATCCTGTTATTGATGCCATCAGGGCCGTCGGACGTTTTGTTTTTCAGTTTTTCTATAACAATAGAAATTTCTGACTCATCAGTTGGACAAAGAAAAAAGATTTTTAATTTACTTCTATGTCTGCAGTAGTAAAATTACAAGATATATCGGTTGCAAAGCTTTGACCGACTTGCACAAAAAAATTGTTGAAATCATCAACATCAATTTTACTATCAACTGAAGAAGTTTTTCCGGAAAGTTCTTTAAAAGCATTGAAAAGACTTTTGCATTGCCTTTCAAGTTGATTTTTTATCTAGTAGTTTCTCTTGGTATTAGGCATCAATCGGTTGACTATTTTACACTGAGTTTTAAAGTTGGATTTTTTCTCTTCGGTTGGATTGTTAATTAGAAGCAAATGAAGTTTGTCTCGTTTCCTAAATTCTTTCTTCAAATCGAGAGTTACCCAGGACTGCGACTTTTTGTTCCGTGTGACAGTTTTTTCAGGACAATAAATGTTACAAGTATCTACCAATATTCTAGCAATTAATTTCAGATAAAAAGTATCCAGATTGTCAAAACCTTTTGATAGGCGATGATTGAAGAGAAAAAGCAGTTTACATGCCGTAGTCTCCTTCAATAAACATTTGAAATTTCAATATTTACTAGAAGTATTAATTTCAAAATGCCTTTTTAGATCAGTGTTAAGCAGCAGGGCGTAGTGATCACTGATAGTGCATTTCAGTGTTGATACCTCGTGATGCATATTTGTAAAAACATGATCAATACATGATGAGCTATGGGTAATTTCTCTAGTAGGTTCTTCGTTTAACAAACCGAATGATAGGTGTGAGTTTTTATTGTCAACTAAAAAAGGGGAATTTACCAATATATCAATATTAAGATCACCAGAAAATAATATTTTTTCTTCGATCTGAGATACATCATGAAGTAAGAAATAAGTGTTGAACGAAAAAAAACTCAGTAGCTAAACAGAACATAAGTTAAAAACAAAACTTGAGAAAGTTCGCCAAACAATCGTTCAGTGCTTTTAAACAAATTATCTTTGAAAACTATATTTTGAGCAATTTACGCGTTTTCATTGGCAATACTTAGCTCTGTTTCAACTTAAGTCCGCTGAAAAATGACGCACGCTTTTCGGTTCGTTTTTAGTTTGAAAAAAAAACCAAAGACGGCGGTCCAGAAGACAACTGGGCCCTCTGACCTGCAACCATATGCCAAAATAATTGACAGAATAAAAAACGTCTCGAAACTATTCAAATGAAAAGGCACAGAAGCAGAAAAAAGTATTCGCAAAAAAAACAAGGCAACATTCAGCACTAAAATATAAGAGAAGTTACACCAGAAACCATTCAGTGTTCTTCTAACAAAATGGAATGATAATTTTCAACAGTTATCATTAGATTTTCAATATCATTATCAAAACTTTTTGAAAAAGCCGTTAAACTATTTTTAACGAAGCAAACAAAACCCCCTCCCTTTTTACCAACCCTGCTTTTGGCTATGATTGTCTGATAGCCATCAATGCTGAAAAGTCCTATTGGATCATTATCAGTTAGCCATGTTTCACATAAAGCTATCAATGCTGGAGCATTTTTCAGTCTGTCTAACTTCACTTTCAAAAGATCACGATGGCATCTTACTGATTGCATATTGAGAAAGAAGAGATAATCCTTCTCAAGTATTCCACCTATTCCCCTTCCCAAAAAGTCTACCATAATAAAGTGAAACAAAAAGTTTTGATTTAGTTTGAAATTTTCACGTCAGTTTTCCATACGAGATATTCTGCAAAGTTTCCAGTTTGATGCTTTTTGAAGGCGGAGATAAACCTGTTGATATCACAGTCTCCAGTAAGGTGCAGATTTTATCCAACTTTTCAACAGCATTCAATTTTCTTTTTAGTACTCCCTTTCTAACAGTACCCAATGTTTGCGGTTCCAAAGGATTAGTTTCCATACTCAAATACAATGCACCAGTAGAAGTTTTGCTATCATTTCGCCGAATCGGAACAAAACTACTCGATCCTCTTGCACTTTAATCATATTCCATTGAGCTATGGCGGTTACTTACTTTATCCACATCATTTTTAGAATTAACTTGAACCCAGCTCCCGCCAATTTTTACTGATGGTTGACAATTGTTTTTTGCTACCAGCAGTAAGTGGTCCTTTGAGTAGTTAACAACATCACGATCCCACTCAGCAAGCCGCTCCACTATGTACACACGCTTGGGTTTGTCATGCTTCATGAGTTCCTTCCTATTTCTCCAAACCAAGCCCTTTTGATGGTGATACAGGAATTTAATTATGATTGGTTTTACCTGATTTCTGCTAGGAAGGTAGTTGCAGGCCGCTAAATCTTCCTGGTTGATACTCACTCTCAGCACATTTCGTATAATACCCAAAATAGCAGCTAACGGTCTCCGTCGGTTTGTAATCCAAGAAAAATTAAAAATAACTTCGAGGAAAATCGCTTAAGTTTTAGTACCCTGTCTTTAATTAGGGAGTTTTCAGATAGCAAATGGTCATTTTCTGATTTTAAATAACTAATAGTATTATCCTGTTGTTCAATGCGATTGATAAGGGAAGTGAATAAATCTTTAATTTGATCAGGATTTCCGAAATTAATTTGAGACAACGATTTCGAAAGGTCTGAACTTGCCATGTTCTTTAAACGCAAAACAATTTGAGAAAACGAGACGCGAAAAGAGCGACTAATCTCTGAGAAACATTGACCGTCTGTAATATTTCTTTTAAATGTTCCTAAAAACTACAAGTACAATGGTACTTTTTAAAAAATTTTAAAAAAAACACAAGATTGGCCCTCTGGCTCACTTTTCTGATCTTTGCCCATGTGCCAGTAAAACTGACACGTGGGTATAAACGTTTTAAAAAAAACTTAGAAATTTGAAAAAATTTAACGGAAGCAGAACATAAACGAACTCAGAAGCTAAATAGAGCAACACTGAAGACGACTGAAACTAAAGGAAATACAGCAA
>NC_087065.1:16796524-16879527 GCF_963678635.1 Symsagittifera roscoffensis | reverse complement strand
AAGAGTTATAAATTCTCATTTAGGTTGTACAGTCAGAACTCTCGACTGGTCAATGGGAAAGAGCAGCCGATTCAGAGACGAGAGTCGACTCAAGATAGCACTCCCGCCGCCAGCAGACCCAACTACGAACAAGTCAGCGCCAAGGTGGACTCGAACCTGCCCCCTCGCAAATACGGCAGACCGAAATCAGGCAAGTCATCGTTTTAATACATGTAGATAAAATGTCTAAACCAAAAGTTGGAGCAACGCTGCATCAAGTTGCACCAAAGTATACCTATGAGAATGAATACGATTGAATGTTGGCTGTCATATTTTACTCACGTATTTTTGTTCCAATCACTGTTTGGGCTCTGGCTTCCAGTATGTCATTTTTGACTCAAGCCCAAAAACTACATATAAGTTTTGAATATGTGGGCAAGTGACATATCATGTTAAAGTCCTGTGCCAGCTTCAAATCAGAAATCTGAAAAACTTTTCTCGGATGAAAAGAAGAGGGTATTTTGCTTTCCCGTGCACACTCAAGTTGAATAAGGTATTTACTCAAAAAATGCAATAAGAGATAGAAAATTTAATTCGCTACAAAACCCTGGAATGAATGTATATCTTTAGTATGATTGAGTTCTCCTAGTTTAAAATGACACATATGAGGCGCAAAAATTTCTTGACCGAACGTGTTTTTCCATTAATTTTCATATTTGAGTTCAATAAAGCGAACTTATTGAAGGCGTTGGGGAATTTTTTTTCGATATATCTAACCAATCGCATCTAAACTGTTATCGAAGTTCTTCGGTGAAGACTTGATGACATCCGCTCCCTAATTTTTTTGAGGAAATCGATTTAACTTTTTGAAACAACACTTGAACTTGAACTAGAAAATATTTCAATATTTTTCGCATCAGAACATATTCTTTAAATCTATCAAACAGCTTAAAATTTTCAGCTGGCCCACTAGTTGTTCGTTGGGAAATCCATATTTGCTTTGTCCCTCAAAACTAAAGAAATTCTCTATTTTTTGTCTAAAAGGTGAGTGGTCACTTTGTATCTATAAACTCATGATTTGTTTTCAATGAGCGAATTTTAAACGTGTTTAGTCTATCTTTTCGAATAGGTCGTACTGAAGTCACCGACAGTATCCTTTGCATAATAAAGGTTGCGCAGAAGGTGGCAAAGCTGAAAAGTGTATATGTTTCTAAAGTAACAGAGCAACAAATTAGAGCTCCAAAATTTCGATTGTTTTAATCAAACCGGGATATATTCTCACCGATAAATTTTATTAGGTTATTAGTCATTTTTGGACCCAAATCCAGTTTGAAAAGATAGAAGTTCTGTGCTATTTTGGTAGCTTTATGAGTTTTTATTGGAACATTTGGAAGCCAGGTTTTTGATTTATTTGCATCAAAACAAGTCTGTTAATCTCTGCACCAAATCTTACAAAAATTTTCAAAATATTTTATTGCTATTCGACAGATCAGAATGAGTCTTATAGCAAACTCAAAACTTCTTAAAATACTAGTCAAATCAGAAAATTGCTCGCTTAAGAATTTGAAAAAATTAATGCGTGAATGCCGTCAAAAACCCTAGTCATGACTTCCATGGAGCCATGCATGGTACGATGTATGGTTGCACATTTTCGTCAGAATGGGGATTGAAAAAGCACAGCTTACCATGGAACCTTTGGCGTCGCATAAATGTAATTTTATTTAAAAGAATTCAATAGTTTTGTAAATTTATACACATTCAAAAGGCCTTGTAGCCACATAAATTATTTTTCCTGATCTTTTTAAATTCTAACTCTAATCCTAAAAACCCTAATCCTAAAACCCTAATCCTAACAGTAATCTTTTACGCAACCCTGATTATGCATATCAAACTATCGGTGACTTCAACAACTCATATTGTATTTGATTATCAACAAACATTGGAAGCTTGCCTTTTTGTTAATGTATATAACTTGCTAACGTTTCATTATGCTGTGAAAGTCGTAACAAAACGCTGTAAAAGTAGTAAAAGTCGAAAAATTATCACTCGCCTTCTTATCAAGACAATTTGTTAGAAGTATTTTACTTTTGAGGAAACTACAAAAACTAACTTTTAACTGAAAATTTAACAAATTTTTACAAAAAAAATAATTTAGTTTGCAGTTTAGCTGCAATCAGCTAGATGTATGAAAGTTTTGATTTTCATACGCCCTATCAATTTGCTTTGTTGAAACTATCCAAAATCGGAAAATGTGTTATTTTTACATAAAATTACGTGGGCGTTTTTTCATGACTTCCATGGAACCATCCATGGTACGATGTATGGTTGCACACTTTTGTCAACCCGGGGATTGAAAAAGCACAGCTTACCATGGAACCTTTGGCGTCGCATAACTGTAATTTTATTTAAAGGAATTCAATCATTTTGTAAATTTATACAAGGGCGGATCTAAGATTTTGACGACCTTTTCTTGACGACTTTCTTTTAGCTCGACCAAATTGATTTTCTGAGCTCTCCCAAACTACTTATAAAGACCCTAATTTGGCCAAATTTTGGCTCTTTTCCTTTTCCCCCCACCTCACATGAGCTTCAATTTTTTAGTGTAACGAGTGGGTTTACGAGGTTGATTATGAAGACCAAATATGTTTTGTCGTGGCCTTATTAGTCTGTATATCAGGGGTGAAGGAGAAAGAGCCCAAATTTTCAGCGCCGCAGTCAAATTTTTTTAAAAAAAAAGGCGTTTTTAGACACTTTTTAGAAAATTTCGACCAAAAAATTGCGTTTTTTCGGCGCGCGCTCCCCTCAAAATTAGTGTAGATTGGCGTCGAAGGCGACTTTAGAACATAGGGTCCGTCTTTCAAAAATGGATATCTCAAAATAGTACAAAGGGGGACCCTTTGGGTCGGCAGGGGGCCAAATCCCTGAGGAAAAGAAAGCGTCCCCTTGGAGGAGAAGAAGGCATCCCCTTGGAGGAGTTATGGACCAAGTTAACATCCCCTTCGAGCAGTTTGTGTGGGGGGATGTAAACTTGGTTCAAAGTTGGAGCTTCCAACCACTTAGATTTGAACATTTGGCTCTTTTTCCTTTTCCACCCACCTGCAAACTTTTACATGTAAATTTAATGACCACATTGTCCAATTGTTATGAAAATTTATATACAGACTAATAAGGCCACGACAAACATATTTGGTCTTCATACTCAACCTCGTAAAACCACTCGTTACACTAATATATTGAAGCTCGTGTGAGGTGGGGGGGGGGGGGGAGAGGAAAAAGAGCCGAACATTTTACCTGCAGCGCTTAGAAAAATTCAAAACTTCACACGATTTAAATGCTGGGGTGCAAGATTGAACTTGATCTATCTGGGTCGAAGGGACTATGTTAACTGAGAATTTCCCCGAGTAATATGAGGCCGAGTAGAAAAGTCAATAGAGTGAAAGCCACCTCAATCCTGATTCATAAAAGACTCGAGATAGCTACAAATAAAAGTTTGGCCAGTTTTTACGATACTCTCAAGCTTTTATTTCAAATGCACGTGCTATAAACAGTCCAGAAACTAGCTGCTCATAAAAATCAAAACTGAGAGACTATGGTCAAGAAAAGAACTTTTACTTTCTATTTGGACTGGTCCATGAAAGTCCTCAAACAAAAGCCAATATGTAATGAAAACAATGAATCTATTCGACAGTTTGTTTGATTTTTCTTTCGTTTTTATGATTTTATGTACACAGGGTTGCAACACGCCTGGTTCATTAAAACATTTTCTGTTTCTGATAGCATTGTAAAAGATTGATCAGAACTTCTAATACATATTGCATTACTTTTAGTCAGTTTAAAAATAACATTTATACCTGTTACTGTTACCAAAACAATCGTTGCTTCCGAAACAAATCAACAGAAGTCCTTGTGATTCGGGCTACTTCCAAACTTGCAAAAATCTTTAATCATTCAAATAGTTTTTATCTCATACTGTAGCGAATTTAGGAGGCCGGCCTCTGAAGGTCAACCTCCTTGTCTCATAAAAGGTCCCCTCTGCTCTTTGCTAATACACTTTGGCTCTTTTTCCTTTTTCCCCCACCTCCCACGACCATCAATTTTATTAACGAGTCGTTTTACAAGGTTAAATATGAAGACCAAATGTGTTTGGCACATCCTAATTAGTCCGTATGTCAACTTTCATTATGATCGGACAATGTGAACAGTAACTTTACTAGTAAAAAATTGTGGCTCTTTTTCCTTTCCCCCCCATGTGCAAATTTTTATATTTGAAGTTTCTGTTTACTTTGTCCGATTGTCGTGAAAATTGACATGCAGACTTATTAGGTCATAACAAGCATATTTGGTCTTCATAATCAACCTTGTAAAACCACTCGTTAGACCATAAAATTCATGTTTGTGTGAGGTGGGGGGGGGGGAAAGGAAAAAGAGCCAAAATTGCAGGTTTCAAAGGAAAAAGAGCCTGCACTTTGACGACCACAATTTTCGGTCGACTAGCCCTCCGGGATTTTCATTTTCCGCACTCTCAAAAAAAAACATTTACAAAAAAACTTTCAATATTTTCAAGAGTGAATTTTTCTAAAAGCGTTAGAAAAAACTGGGTTTCTAAGTTCTTCTAATCCATTGGCGTGAGCAGGAACTTTCCAAGGCTCTTTTTCCTCCTCCTCTCCCCCCCATCCACTCGCGAAATTTTACTAGTAGAATTTTGTTCACATCATCAGGTTGTTACAAAAATTGGTATGCGGACTAATTAGGCTATGACAAACATATTTGGTATTCATACTTAACCTTGTAAAACCCCTCGTTACAACACAAAATTGATGCATATGTGAGGTGTGGGGGAGACAGCTTTTTCCGACACAGTTGAAACAGCTATTCCGAAAAGTATTATCAAGTTTTTTTAGGTAAATGTCGAACTTTTTCAGCTCTGACTCTTGGCAAATTTTTCCAAGTCTGGGCCTTTTTAGGAAGAAAATGCTGTAGTTTGTATGTTTTACCGCTAAAAATTTTCAGAAGTGATCGACCCAAAATTTTTGTCACAAAATAGTACCCAACGGAAACCCTTTGGACAAATTCTGTGACGAGAATAAGGGGTCGCTTAATTTAGGCCTTTTTTGGAAAATTTTGAACAGAAAAATACGTTTTTTCGGCGCCCGCTCGCTTTGGTCGGCCTAAAATGGATGTCATAAAACAATACCAAAGAGGGGACCCTTTGGTTCAGGGGCGGATCTAGGATTTTTTTGAGGGCGGGGCGGATTTTCAAAAACTTATCGAAAAATTTGACGACCTTTTTTTACGTAGACCAAATTGATTTTCCGAACTCTCCAAAAGCAGTAAAAATACCCTGTTTTGCCAAAATTTCTGCGCCGCAGTAAAATTTTTGAAAAAAAAAACAGGTCAAAAAAGCCGTTTTTGGGCATTTTTTTGGAAAATTTTGACAAAAAATCGCGTTTTTTTGGCGCGCTCCGCTTCAAAGTTAGTAAATATTGGCGCCGAACGCGCCTTTAGAAAAATTTTAGGGTCGGTCGGCGACAAATGGATTTCTTAAAAACTACCAAAGGGGAGACCCTTTGGGTTGGCGGAGGGGTCGAATCCCTGAGGAAAAAGCGTCCGCAACCGCCCCCCCCCCCCCCCCAAATCCGCCTCAAATCGTTTTTTTTCTCGGAGAAAATTTGCTGGGGAAAACTGGCCAATGTAAATAAACTCATGGCTCTCCTGATGCTTTTGGTAAGACCTGGCTACCTCTCGTCGAAGGGACCGGGCGAGAACATCTTTTATAAAGCGAGAGATGCATGATCTAATTTTCACCAATGGTTTGGGCTTCCAGTACTTTTGTCCTGGACCTTTCCATTGGTCGTATAAATCCTGCACGCGCCACACCAAACGGTGCACTGGATAGGGGTATGACTCTCAAACCCTGAAGCATGTCTTAAAACATGTTAATAATTGTCGGAACAATCAAGAAAGCAAAATCACAAAAGAAGAACAAAGAGAGCGTCCTTGTTGCGGAATCCGCTTACAATTCACAAAAAAAAATAGTTTGCCCGCACCAAAGTTTCGTGAATAAAAATTAATTATAATCGATTTTTGTTAAATAAAATGTTCCCTATATAATCAATTGTCATGGCAAATTTCGGCAAAGTAATGGACTTTTAATCTATAATAATTGATTAAATTCCATTTTTGTTTTCAAAACAACCAATATTTTTTTGTAAATTATTATTTAACTTATTGCAGCTTTCTGCACTCAAGCGTGAGCGAACGCATTCATCCCCATAATGACGGTTCACTACCCACCTAGGTCCCCCTCTACGCCTCCTCTCGTCACCACGTCCCTCCCATCCCCTCCCCTCCCCCCGGGTTGACCTCCATATACCAAAAATTCTTATCATACAATTCCATACATCATATGTATGGAAAAATGCTTGTCAAACTATTTTCCTACATTTTCGAAAAATGGCTGAAAAAAGATATAAAATAATTTCTGCGGCTGTTTGATCCGAGGTTTTTTTTTGAAAAAATGCTTATCATACAATTCCCATATATAGAAATTGTATGAATAGCATTTTTGTGATGGCAACACAAAATTGTTTTTTGAAATTGCCTTTAAAAACTTTCGGTTTTTTCAACCGCAAATCGAAATCGAATTTTATGCTCAAACAAACATTTTCCAAAAAAAATTGCATGCAAAATTTAAGTTTTTGTGTGCATAACGTAGCACTGGATAAACTAATGTTGAATTTTTCTCCTTTTCGCCAAATATATATATTTTTTCAAAACGCTGAAAACTCCTATTTTTTTTGTATGGCATTTTTATGTATTTCTTTATCAATGTCTGATAATTTTAAAATCAAATTTCAAAAATAATCATCGTTGAAAATTTTTGCAGAAATTTAAAAGTTTGTTACTACTGTTGTATCAATTGTGAAAGACAGCTCTAAGAAAAAATAGGTTGTTTTTATGCATTGCAAATGCAAGACCGTCCAACCCTTGGTGCTTTGAGTAAACCAAGGTCTTTGTCAGTTGCGTTCGGTTACGAACACAACCCAAAAATTTTCAGAAATTAAATTTAGACCAAAAATCAAGTTTTTGCTTTATGGAAAAAACACTTGTCATACTATTTTCATATATAGAAAAATGCTTATAATAGAAACTTCATACAATTTGCTCTACGTATGGAATTATATCGAACTGTATGGCAAGAAGTTTTTCAAATATTAAGGTTGTATGATAAGAAGTTTTGGTCAACGCGGGCCACTATTCCCGCAAGTCCCCCACTATTTCCCCCCACGTCCCCCACTACTTCCCCCTGCCACGTCCCCCCTATGCTTCCATCCCTCTTTTTACAACTCCCCTCACCCGGTTTGTAGAAAAACTGAATAAAAGAGTTACAAAAATACGTACTCAACTTATTATAAATAACTTATGAGCGAGACCGCGAAATATATAATAAGCCTAGTAAGTTTAAATTTAATATAAACAAAGGAAAATAGCACACAGAAAGATAGAAGAAAATGATTAAAATCCATTGTAATTGATTATAATAGATGATATTTCGTTCAATAAAAATTTTTTGAGAACAAGATGAAAATAATCGATTACAATTGCTTCGAAATTTTTCTGAAATATCAAAAACAAATTGTAATTAAATTTAAGCTTTCGCATTTTTTTTAGAATTTTTGGCGCAAATGCAAACTTGGAAAAAATTAAATTTCTGGAATATAATTGAGTTATATGTCTTATTTTACTCAAAATTATACCGGTTTATCTCTCAGAAGGCTTTTTTCGAAAATTTTTAATAAAGTTCGAATCACGACTGCAAACAAAAGCTTTAATATGACGTTACTCGATCCCTTCCGTCATTTTTTGTAGTACTTGATTTTACGCGGAAAAAAAAACAAAAAAAACAACCAAAAAAAACTAAAACAAGCCAAAGTCGCAACATTTTTTTTCAGTTTTCAAGTTTCCTGCAAGATTACTGAGGTAAAAGCACTCGCACAGCTACATGCTAACCTTGTTTAGCTGGACATCTTATTTGAATTTCCCTTTCCCATTTTTTCGGTTAACCATTCTATTTTGGATCAAGAAAAATTTATGCCGCAGCCAGTTTTCAATGAAAAAGGAACATAAGAGCATTTTCATGACTCTTCAAAATTTGTGATGAGACGTTGTGTTTGGGAGTAGCAATTCGTTCATTTGATAATTAATTTGTTTGAATAAAAGTTGGCAGCAAGTCAAGCATTTGAATTACTTTTTACTCTAACCTCCATCCCATTCTTTCATTCATGGCAGAAACAGCAGCAAAAACGGGGAGAAAACGTGACCCTATTTGGACAGAGTTCGAAAGACTGCCGGGCAATAAAGCCAAATGCCGCCACTGTGAGCAGCCTGAAATAATTTCAGGCGTAGCGCACCGAATGAAAACCCATTACTTGAAGTATCATCAACAAAGGGAAAAGCACTCGATCAAAAATCATTCATTAACAAAAACTTGTGCCGAAGCAGCAGCAAAAACGGGGAGAAAACGTGACCCTATTTGGACAGAGTTCGAAAGACTACCGGGAAATAAAGCCAAATGCCGCCACTGTGAGCAGCCTGAAATAATTTCAGGTGTAGCGCACCGAATGAAAACCCATTACTTGAAGTATCATCAACAAAGGAAAAAGCACTCGGTCAAAAATCATTCATTAACAAAAAATTCGTCAGAACATTCAGATGTTTCAAAATTAGCCAAAAATGATTCGCCCGATGAGAACAAAACAATCAATCAGGCTATTGAGAAGTTTTTTATTGACTGCGAAATCCCTGCCGATAAAGCAAAGCACGAGAGTTTTATTTATATGACCAAAGCATTGCGTCCCGGTTATAAGATTCCAGATGATTTTGAAGAAAGTCTGAATTATCAACAATTGCTGAAATCAATAATCAATTACAACGGTAGCAAACTTCTGACATCTTTAATCGAAATTAAGGAGTACAATTGCCAGCACCTGCCGGAAAAGTTTACTACAAAGCCTTTATCGCGTTGTATGGAAAATAGAAACTTTAATCTCACTGTGGAAAGACCTTGCATATTTGGACGTGGGATTAATTTTCAGAATTTTTTCAATGCCTGTTTAGAGTACAAATTTCTCATAGAAAGACCTGAAGACGCGCCTTTAACAGGAGTTCTAACGAAACAGTTAGATCGTCCCCCACAATTGCACAAGCGGAAGCCACCTCTTCCTCCAGTTTACGAGTACTGTTGCCAACAGGAGGCAATGAATCAGATACATGTCGAATTGCAAAAGAGTGATCTCTTTCGAAGCATCCAACATCATGCAGGCAACAATTTTCTGCAGTTTTCAATTAAGAAACAAATTAATTTTGTCAATAAAAATGTCTCCGGAATCGATAGAGATCTGACTGGACCGTTCGCAATAAACTGTGGTAGAGCGAAGACTCTTCTAGATAGTCTCACTTCTTCAATATCTTTAATGAACTATGATGGCCTCGGTTGCAGCACACATGCATGGAAGCGTTTGCTCTCCGAATACGATGAAAGCCTCAAAAATGAGGATCGTAAGTGGCTTGAGTTAGCTCAAAGACTATACGAGAAACACGCGCCTGTATTTGCACTAGTTGCTTATGCTGTAGACCCGGAGTATTTAGGAGAAAAACTGACGGAACTAGAGAGGGAATCTGCGGCCAACTGGGTGCAAGAGTTCTACCCTGAATGCTTCTCCGACTATCAAAAGTTTACCGGGCTCAGCACCGATCATTTAGACAGTCTACGTAAAGTTTTTGATGAAAAGAATCTGGAATTTTGGAAAGGGCTACTTGAATTTGGAATAATAAATGCGCCATTTGCAGCTATGGGGAAAATCTTGATGAATCTCGTCTGCTCTTCATATGTAGATCTAACAATCAAACAACCCGGCGAGGCTAGTGACATAAGTGACATAAGTGACATATCGGACAACGATGAGAACAGTTAGACGGCTTTTCCACTGATCTAAGCCTTTATCGTCAACTTTACTACAAACGTGCCTATACCATTTAGAGTAAATTATACTTTTAGTTCCAGAGTTCAACTTTAAAAATCAAAAAAGAGTACTTGGTTTTGATCCAATTATTCGCAACTTGCCACAACAGGGTTTGAAAGTTCATGTAAACTTGTTCCTAAATTCAATAAATTTATAGTAGCTCTCTAGAACTGAAACGAGTTCTTTGTTCACTAGTTAATTAACACATGCTCAAGATACTGTTTTAGTTTTGTTTTCTTTTTTTAATAAATAAAAATGTTACTCATGTTCCATTTTAAAAAAGTGCTTTTTTTCATAATTTAGTTTCTAAATGTAGTTTCATGAGCACTATCATTACTTACATTGCATAAAGTTTGGATAGTTCTGTCGATTGTTTTATTTTATGGGTGAAGTTGTATCACCTTCTCTGTTTCCACCACAAATGCTTTTTCTGATCTCCTAAAATTCCACCCACTCGATATAGATAGATCAGTCGATGACTCATGTCGAATTATCCTCAGGGCAGTTTCCTTCTGAATCACACGTCCGCATGAGAAGCATTTTGCGCTGTTGAGACGATTTGGAATCGTTTTGCAGAAAAAACACTCGTGTGGTGGCTCAGTGAGATGATTTGAAGTGATGTAATTTATGTTTTCCTGGCCTCTGGCCATTGTAAAAATGTTTCGAAAGAGCGAATTTTTTTTATTATAATATCAGGCAATAAATATAGTTTTTAATTGTTTTAACTAATTTTAACTGACCAAAATATAGAATAGATAGATAGATTGAAGAGAGAAAATGAAGTTGAGTTGATGTGTTGTAAATAATTTGGCATCGATTCAATGCTAAAAACGTCAAAAAGGTTTTTTAAAAAGTCTAAAACTTTCAAAAAGTAAAAAATGTCCATCTAAAACTTTCAAAAAGTCAAAAACCCGTAAAACTTTTGAGAAGTCACGAGCAGTGTTGGTATATATACCACCGACTTTCAATAAATGAAAGCGCATTAATAAATGAAAGCAGTTCGAAGCGCATTTTACACCATCATATAATTTACAGAATGCTAGATCTGGCGGATATATTAGGCGGTGAAACCACCATTAAGAATTATGATTATTTTTACGGTCTAATATATCTGTATACCAAATTATTACACCATAAAAGCTAGGAGTTTCTAAACAAAATTTTGCTCTGATATCAGAATATTCTTTTTATCGCCTGAGATTTCAGCAGCTAAAAAAAGTACAAGATGAACTTTAATACGATAGTAGTTTCTTCGAAAATGGATCTGTGAAACGTGGCGCATTGGTGTTAATTTTCGCAGCGACTATTATTATGATTATCGCGTTGTCGAATTCAAATGCGCGCTCAATTTGCGAGGTGAAAGTCAAATAGTTTAGCAGAAAAATCAGCTTAACTAAAATTGAGTAAATAGCAGGGGCGGATTGGCGGAGGGCGGGGGGGGGGGATGTGCTGATGCCTTTTTTTCAAGGATTCAACCCCCTGCCGACCCAAAACTGGATTGAGACTAAAGTTATCAATGTCCTAACTTATCATGAACATCCAAATCATTTCACGTCCAAGCTAATACAGAAATAAAGGGAATTGTTGTTTCAGGAGGACCTTTTGTCAACTCACAGAGCAATGGAACAGGGACTAAAAAAGAACCTCAGCCCAACGTTCAATCAAACCAGCGCCAGCAGTCAATGGGTTCACAAAATATTCCGAACCGAAACCAGAGGCCAAATGAGACCAAACAGCATGCTGAGATTCGAAATATGCCAATAAACCTCAATGAAAATCAAAGAATCGGGTCAAAGCCAAACACAAGCACTGCACGGCAAAATCCTCAGCAAGAGAGAAAACGTTCACTTCCAAATGGTTCAAATAACGAAAAGAATCCCGCAAAGCAACCTGAAATACAGAGGTCAGCTCAAGGTCAAACAAGGAGCTCCAAAAACTCAATAGTGCAATCGATTCCAAGCCACGCCGAAGTTCAGCCTAATAATTCAAACGTGCAAAATGAAGAATTGCAGACACCTCTTATGGAAGATAGTCCAAGTATGGGAAGTACCCCTCGACACGAGGAGATCAAAGACATACCGATGCGACCTCCTTCCGAAAGCAAACCTCCTGTTGCGCGACCTCAGAGTAATCATAGCAACGCTTCAACGATACCACCAATAAATATGCCGACATCAGCGTCTCAAAGTGAAACCCCGGGAAGGCAAAGCCAGATGGCACAGCCCAATAGTTCCACAACGAATGAAAAAACGAACTCGGAAGGTGCTCGGAGTCAAATGGGACCTGAGAGTAGAAACGAGTTTATAGAGTACCTCTCGCCGACTGATGTTCCAGCGATTGAAGAGTTCACACCGCCTGCGAGTCCAGGAGTCAACAGAGTCGTCATAACCAAAACGACAACCAGGCGTCACATTGAGAGAACAATTATTCACAAAATGAAACAAAAAGACGAGTCTAAAAGTCCTAATAATGAGCAAGTTTCAGCAAATAATGAGGATGAAGTTTGTCCGTGTTCGGATGACAAGGAGTTCTATATAGGTGAGGAGGGAAATGAAAAGGAAATAGTTCCAAATAACGCCTCGGATTCGGCAAATAATGAGGATGAAATTTGTCCGTGTTCGGATGACAAGGAGTTTCATATTGGGGATCAGGGAAACGAAAACGATATAGTTCCAAAGCGACAAGAAACAAGCCAAGAATTGGGCGATACGCAAGAAATGTATATACGACGAAGTCCCGAAAAAAGCAAAAACGTTAATCAAGAGCCTGGGCCGGTTAAAAATCCTCGCAATGTTCCCGGGAAACCAGTGCCGGCAAAACAACCCGAAATGGAACAAGAGCCAGAATTGGGTTCACCTTCTCGTCCTATGGAAGCATATTCAAATCGAATTCACGAAGAAACTCAGCCTATGCGACAACCAAGTTCATCAGGTTGGCATTCGATTCGAGGCACTCCTCTAACAAGGACGCCTTCTCGAGATGCAAGTAGAAATAGTAGTAACGGTAGTGGAAATCGAAGTTCAAGAGCCTTTTACAAACACCCGCCCCCGAATGGGAGAAACGTTGTCAATGAGCCACACGTGCCAAGAAATCAGCGAGAAACTGTGAATAGTATCTACCAGCATCCAGATAATCCAGACATGATGCGCGTTGCTAGCCAGAAACAAGACAACGCTGAAGTAGTAAATGGTTACAGCAATCCTCAAAACAATTATGAAGAAGTTGTAAATAGTGTTTATGTACCACAAAATAACAATCAAGCTGTAAGTCCGGTGGTGATGCAGAGGAATTCGAGGAACTCGCGGCCTCACTCTTTAAGTCAGGAAGAAAGAACACCTTCAGCTATGGCAGAAATTATGCAACCGGACATTTACAACAACCAGAACAGAGGTTCAAGGCTAGATCAGAGGCAAAGCTTGATGAAAGAGTCATTCCACGGGGGGCCGAACGAGTTTAGATATACCTCGCCCAGTCCTGCCGCTAGAGGTCAACGAAGTAGCTTGTCGTCTTACCGAGGTAGTTTTGGAAACCCGCACGACAACCGAAGTAACCTGTCGTCGCGATCGTCTTCGGATTACAGATCAAGGCCTCAATCCAGAGCCGACTCGGCTTTGCGACAATCGGGTTCACGACTGAGGGGCGACAGTTTACCAGCAGTTGACTATCAAAACATCAGAGCTAGACCTGCCGATGAAAATCATTTTATAGCTGGAGAACCTCAACCGCAAATTCCGAGCAGAAATAACAGTAGCTCCTATAGCTCAAAAAGTGTAATAAAGTCGAAGGATTTTGAGGTTGGGTCGGTCAGTGAAAAAATTATGAACTCGCAAGGAAGTCAGTCGGAGCCAGTTGAGCTTAATATTCCCGACGCAATCCAGGAAGCAGAAACGCCGAGGGAAACTGTTCCAGAACCAGAATCACGTGATCAACTTGCTACCGGAGAACAATCAGTTATGGAGTCCGGGTTCGAGGTTAACGACCAAAATATCGACAATAATGGAAACTCCATGGTCGACAATGAGCAGTTCAAAACAGCACAGATTTTAGAAGTGCAGCAAAATACACCGCGTGGACAGGCAAATGAGGATGGTGAACAATTTGAGCACGTTGAAGAAATGCAGGAAAATAACAAAGAAGTTGACGACTTAAATGAAAATGAAATAGAAATTGAGCGCGTCAAAAACAACATCACTGAAAAAGAATTTTTCGAAAATGATCTGGCTTTTGAAATGTCAAATACTGTCCAATTTCAGCAACAACGCCTACAAAGGTTTCAAAATCAACAAAATTGGAACCAGAGACAAGAAAACTGTGAAAATTGGCAGCAAAACAATCTCGAAAATGAAGTGTTTCCCTCACAAAACGATACTCCTGGTTTCAGTCATGCTGAAAATGGAGATAATGAAAATTTTGAGCACATTGAGAGTGATTTTCAAACTGGTCATAATGATCTTAAAAAGCAACAAATGCTGCAACGGGAAAATATTCAATTTGCACACGCTGAAAGGGATGGAAGGTTCCATCAAAAACAGAACGCCGCATTTCGTCGAGAGAAAAATGGACAACTTGAGACTGACGTTCAATTTAAAAATGAGGAGGAAGGTTATCTGGAATATGACTATAATTCACCAAATGTGAACCAAAATCACGATTTCCAAGCTGAAAGAGTTCAAGGTCATAATATCCAACAAGGTTCAAACTTCAAAGCGGAACAAAAGTTTCAACAATCTGCGCTTCAGCAAAGTAGCCACAGGCAACATGCACAAGGATTCCAAATGCAGGAGCAAAGTCAGCGACGTCAACATCACCAGCAAACATTTCAACAAGCTTCGTCAAATCAGAGATACCGATTTGAACAAAATCGTCGACAAGATTCGGGACCCCAAGATTTTGATAGAGCTCCCCCAAAAAAGGAGAAAACGATTCCTGAAGTCTCACCTGAAATCAGCGAAGCTTTCAACCCGATTGACGAGAAGCCAGACCAGGAACCAATGTCGGCTGGAAGGAGGGATCCAGGCATCGAAGATGATTATGAAGAGAAACCAGAAATCATAGACAGAGATGGACACCCAGCAGACCAAGAAGAAAGGGTTCCTCCGGAACAACAACAAGAAGAAGCTATTTCGGAGCCAGATGAAGGAGAGATTGCAGTTCCTAGTGAGGAAGAGCGAAAAAATCAATCCAGTGGGCTTGAACTGGCGAATATCAAGGACACCAAATATGTCATCACGAGATCAGAGGAATGGACGATCAAGGTAGACCCTAGATTTTTTTCTGACCAACCTCATGAGAACTGCAAAGGAATTATGAAAAGCTCTTAAACTAAAGGTACGGTCTGGTTAGCCTGTTTTTAATGAAATTGTTTGTTATGTGGTTACATTATTCAAGGACGTGTCAATGATTATTTTTAAAATTGATCTGATTGTTGAGAAGTTCCCAAATGTCATAGATACATTTGTTACAATGATCTTTTTTTTAAAAATAACTTTCGGTAGAAAACTACTATCTTTTGTGCCGACGGTTCAGCTCACAGTTTTTTCGATTGACCTCAACATCATTATAGTATAAATACCAATCTTTAACTTACAGAACCGAGCAAAGCGAAATGTGTTTATAACTTTTTCTTCTAATCGTCATACCACTAGATTTCAAAACGAACTCTCTTGCAGAAACGACTTTACTTGTAAAAGGTGTTTTGTGAAAAAAGTTCGCTCGTAAACAAAATTTTGTAATGCAAATTTCACTAAAAACGACTATGCTCGTAAAAGTGACTTTAAGCGACTTTCAAGTTAAATTTGCTTGTTTGCTTGTACGCAATTTGATTTAAAAACGACTTGGCTTGAAAAACAACGATGAAACCGTCAAACAATTGCCTGAGCAGATTACAAGACCTGTTTACTACTAAATACTTTCAGCAGACGAAATCAAAAAAGTCTTTTCCGCTGAACTTAAATAACTTAAGAGAAGCTGTGGCGTGTCTACCGCCGCCGCCATATGCCCATAAATCTGATTTAAAAATGACCAAATCGAAAAATTTTTGGTTAAATTGACTTTCAAAAGTTCTCAAAAAAAGTCATTTTTCGCCTGTTTTTTTTTAAAATGTTCTCTGTAAAGGCCGTAATAAATTGGTCTTGATAGAGCTTTAGGGGAGCTCAGAAAATCAATTTAGTCGAACAAAAAAAATCGACCAAAATTTTAATTTTTTTTTGCAAAAACAACCCCCATCCTCGAAAAAATCCTGTGCATGCTTCTGGAGTTGGAGCAATAACTTAAGTGCACAGAAGGTTTTGTTTTGTGGTGTGCTCGTTGTTTAAGCGTGAAGCAACACTTCCCAGAGTGAAAAAATCTCAGTTAAAAACGCATGAAGATCTTAACAAATAAGCTCAACTGTGGTTCGCCGTGATTCAGGTGGTCCTTTCCTTCATAAATGTCTCAATTTTCAGTATCTTGTTATAATCTTTTTTCTTGCCGAAAGACTATTTGTGACTTGTTTCCGCGTCAAAATAAGTATTATATGTAACTGAAGCAAGCATTGCTTGAAAAAAAAGAAAAAAAAGACTTGTGTTTTTGAAGGTGAACAGTGATGGTAAGCCGGAGCTGACGTCATCACAGGGGTCAGTGGAGTCATTTGAGAGGAAGAAAGCCAAAGTAGACCAACTGTTTGAGGCTGTGAAGCACAGTGTAGAGAATGCGGGGCAGAGAGCTTTCAAATACACACAACAGAAGGAGGAGAGGATCAATGAAGTGTCAATGGTAATGTCATACTTAGGCTGCAAAAAGACAAATTCAGAAATAAGACAGTAAAAATATCCAGTTGAATTCAGTCCACATGAGGATTATCAAGTGTTTAGTGCGTGAGAAGCGCTAATTGGAGCTTAACTTGCTATAAATTGGAGTACAAAGCAAATTATCAATGCCGTTTTTCTTTACCGAAAAAATTCTGAAAATTTGATCAATCACGACAGAAGGATACTTAACAATATCTGTCAAAAACGACTTCAAAAAGACAATACGATAAATCACTGGGACCTTCATGTATTGCGAAAAAATGTAGAAAAAACTGAAACACAACTTATAAAAAAACTCCTTCCCATTTCGTGGTCGGAACAATAAGCAGAAAATATTACAGCAAAGCAAATATTACGATGTATAAATTTAATGGTGGTACAAACGAAGAGTTCTTTTGATCCCATTGCTAAAAGCATCCAAAAATGAAAAAAAAAACAAGCGCCGCAAATCAGTCTCATTACTCTTTCGGAATTCTGATTGGTTGTACTTAAAGCCAACCCGCACTGACAGAAATTGTTTCCTGTCGATTTAAATTGATTTTAAATCGATAAAAATTGATTAACCATGTGCATTTTACAAACTTAAATGGATTTTACATCGAATTAAATCGATCTTTTTGAAAATTTTAAATTGATTTTAAAGTCTAAAAAATCGATTAAAATCAATTTCGATGGATTTTCTGACTCACTAAAATCCATCTGAATCTTCCTTAAATCTATCAGAACCTCACTTAAATCGATTTAAATCGATCATTTTGAAAATTTTAAAATCGATTAAAATCGATTTCGATGGATTTTCTGACGCACCAAAAATCGATTTTTTTTGCTAACAAAGAAAAAAACATGCTTTTTAGAAAACTAATTAAAACATTTTTTTCCTGATTTTTCAAATGAAAACACGTGCCAGGTGTTTTAGAGTTCAAGAAATAAATAAAAAATGTTAATATGAACCAGATTTTGAGCTCAAAAATATGCAGTGAAAATCTAGAAAATCATCATTACAAATCAGATTTTGCGCATCAACATATGTAACAAAGCTCAGGTAAAATTAAATTGCGATCTCAATAATATGCAATAAAATCATAGAAATTATGAAAGTAAATCAGATTTTGAGCAAAAACTTATGAAACGAATCAGGAAAAAGGTCAATATAAATCAGTTTTTGAGCTCAAAAAATGCAAGAAAGTCATAGAATTTTATCGATATTTTGGTCTTTTCATTTGGTCTTTTTTATGCTACAAAACGCTAGATGTTAAATGAAAAATAATAAGCAAGAAATAAATGCAATAAAATTTTGAAACTGATAAATCTCGAAAGAAAAAAATCGATTCAAATCAATTTTAATCAGTTTTAATCCCCTTAAAAATAAAAAAACAAATTTAGATTGGAAAAAATGGATTTAAATTGATTTAAAATCGATTTGGATCAGTTTTTTTAATTGGGATTTAAGATCAACATAAGTCAATTTTAAACGGTCCAAATCAATCTTCATCTTTTTTATTTAATCTTCGTACTTTTTTCATACTAAAATCGCTCTAAATTTAATCAACGTACTTTTTTCATAGTAAAATCGATCTAAAATTAATCAACGTACTTTTTTCATACTAAAATTGATCCTCATCCATTTTTGTCAGTGCGGGAATGATTGCGTAAGGAAACTGCTGATTTTTCAAACTATCATAAATAAAACTAGGTTTTTAGGTTTTTGCTTCTCATCCGAATGCTAGGAAGCTAATGTTGAAGGTGTGTTTTTTACAAAACATTTGACCTTCCCAAAGAAAACTTAGAGAGTCAAGTGTGATATCATAATGATGTTTTTTCAGCCAAGATTTGGATTTCATAAGAATCAAAAAATTTTTAACGTGGTTTAAAATGGGTATGAGTATTTTCTGTTTGCTGGACAAATATACAAAAAAATTACGCTGAACTCAAATTCGAAGACATCCAAGTGATTTGTTTAACAATTTTAACCTTTTACAGATATAACTAAATATGTTAATAAAAAGAGGAAAAAAAGTTTTAGAAAGAAGATTTTAAATTTTTTTTAAATGATGATTTTTTTGATATTTTAACTTTCGTTCTTGGTCTTAGATTTTTCCTATTTGAATCATTGAATTTTGAACATTATGTGCTATTGCACAGCAATTGGCTGCCTTTGTTTGTTCTAACAAAAAAAAATTCTTTGGAAATTCTAAGTTTCTGTCTTTGATATTAGAATTTTGATTTGATAAATTTCAATTTAATGACCAAATTTACAAAACTTTTGTTGCTTGATGCAGAACTCAATTTGAAGACATCCAATTGAGCTCTATAGCAATTCATACGTTTTTAGCAAAAATGAAAAATTATTCCTGAACATTATATTGTTCAACTGATTGTTTTAAATAAAGACAGAAAAGATATAGAAATTACCATAAATGATGATTTTTTTCAATTTAAATTTTCATTCTTGATTTTAGATTTTTCCTTCTTGAATAATTGAGATTGAATTTTTTTGTGCTACTCGCACAACAATTTGCTATCCTTGTTTGTTTTAACACTTATTAACTGTCCTTTAATTTCGGAGCAAGGAGGGCCCACCGGCATCATATGTCAATACTCCATGACTTTCTGATATTTGGTAAAAAATAGATTTCAATTTTCTCGAATAAAATTGTAATTTTTTAACAGCGCTCCCTTCTTTTAAAAAAACTAGGTTGAGGGCCTTCAATTTTTGTCATAAGCAATGATTAAAAAGGATATAAAAATTTATTTGCATTCTAACAGGCGTAACCGGTTGCTCTGGAAGTAGCACAGATTTTTTCGACCAAAACTTTATAGTTTTTTTTCGAATTTAGAAACGCTACAAAAATAAATTTTGAACATAATTGAGTGTATTTGACTTCTAGAAAAGCATAACTTAACTGATCTCAACACAGGCAAACTTTCATATCTTTGTCTTGATTTTGTCGTGATTAAAGTTCGTTACAGGAAAGTATGCCAAGCAATACAATTGAATGATGAATTAGAATCAAAGCAAAACATACAAGTTAGTACAAAAACCGATTTTGTTTGGTTGACACTTGTTTAGCTAGCGCCAAAAACAAATTGTTTGTAAAGAAAATTTTTAAAAAATCAAGAAGAATTTGAGCCCCACTCGAAACATTTAGACTGTTTTTTTTTGCTCCTGAAACTATTCGAAGTGAGTCCGCTACGGCAATTTCTTTTAAACCAAACAAATGCGAGAAAATATATATTCATTGAGTCAAACGGGCATTTAAAATGCACAAATGCTCGAAGATTGTCTTTTACTTGATGAAAGTACAGATGGAGATGATCACTTATTTCAGTCATCCTGTGAACAAAAATTTCAACGGGGAAAATTTTAGTAGCTGGTTGTAACACCCTTGCTTATCGCACGGGTAAAAATCAAAAATGTTAATTCAAATTTTATAAAGTTATTCAATTTTGCTACAGTTTTTTTTAATTTTTAAGCATTTAAAGCGCTAAATGAATCTTCAATAACTAGATTTCTTATTTGTTGTAAAACATTAAGCTAAAGTTTTTACAGCTCCTTATTTTCACATAACAAAAGGTTACTCACTCGCTTTGCTCGCTCAAATTTGACTCAACAGCAAAAAAAAATTATTGTGATTGACTCATGCCTGAAAAAATTTTTCTATGACAGAGCAAAAAAAACTTTTTCGGATGTTTATTTGTGGTACCGGACATTGTCTAGCAAAAAAATATATCTCAACCAAAAAAAAATGTTTCTATTCACTTTCACTAATGATTAGAACAAAAATATTGGTTTGAAACGTTAACAGGATTGCAAAATCGAGATTATTAGGGGACGGGTAATTGATTTAAGTTTTCAACGCATTTTTGTAGAATAGATTAGAAAGCCCGTTAAATGTACCGTTAATCTTTTGCTGTCTTACAGAAGCTTTTGGTACCCTACTGCAATCAAAATATTTCGTTCTCTGAATGATAACATCGATTTCACCAATTTTGTTAAATTAGTGTCTGAGCCAGTATAAACTCGGATCTAAATGGAGTCAGCTTTTCAATTGTTTTGGAACGCAGTTGAAAGCCCCGTACGCTATAGTTTCTTTCCAACTTACGGTAGTGTCAGAGAATATCAATGGTTTGGTTGTGTGAACAGGTGAGGACACACCATGGCGAGGCTGCCATCCAACTGACTCAGCCACAGGGACAGAATAAGGAAGAGGAACCAGAATCAACTCAGAACCAGGTAGGTATCACAAAAGGGGAGCGGCGGTGAAGTGGTTACGTCTCCGCCTCTCAATCGAAAGGCCGGATGTTCGAGGGTGAAGCAAAATTATCCAGCCCAAAAAATAGCCAAAAAAATTCATGTAGTTTTTAAGCAAAGACACAACTGCGGTTCTCCGTGAAGAACTGTGCAGCTCGTATTTTGGCCCTTTCCCTCGTGGATCAATGGTGTTTAACTAAATAAGTACCGATAGAAAGTAGATCTATGCTTTTTATAGCAACATATGTAAAGAAAATAAAGATGGAAGGAAATTTGAGTACGCAAAATTGTTAACTCTCCTTGACAATCCAATTGTTAATTATCTTGAAATATCTTCTCCTATAAAAGGCTAATTCAACGATATTAAACATTGCGAATTTTGTACCTATTAACGAGTTACCGTATGTAATATGGGAATTTAGTGTTTTTAAATTGATTTCATCCTATCAGTAAGCTTCTGTTTTTTTTCCAGATAAACGTGCAGGACCAGGATGTCTCCCCTGTTCCTTCGGAGGCGGCAGAAGGCACGAATGAGGAGTGTTGGGAGAGTGAGAACTCGAACATGGCATACATGCACCCCCTTAACCAAGACATGGAAGTGTCCACCAGCCAACAGTCGGGGGTCTCCGCGGAACAGTTTGAAAGAGCCAGTCTCAGAAGCTCCAAAGGCAGCATTAGGAAGATGCAATAGTTTGAAGTAGTTCATCGCAACGAAAGATGATACGCATCAGATCTTAAGAGTTTTTTGGTGCTATTTTGATATTTCCTTTTGTACTTTTTTAAAGTAAGAACTAAACAATAGGTTGAATTCAAACAGTAAAAATTGAATACTGTGGCGACTGTCTACAAGTCATAGGTCTACACAAATGCTAAATTTGAGATCGCACTGCCAAAAAACTTGGAAGTTCCTCTGCTGGTAACTTGAAGATAAAAATTGTGCCAATTGTGAACCCGGTCAATGCGCTTTATGAGAAACAGTATTTCGGCAGACTGCAGAATGTCGGCTAAAACAAATGCTTCATAATTGCAAAAATGAGTACATATTGAAATTGTGCTCACTTTTGTCAGTTAGCTGCACAGAAAAATGCAAGAACAGCAAGAATAGCCGATTACTGCGCAAGTAGCACAGAATGTTCCCATCATAGTTTTAAAAAACAAAAACGTTTTTTTTTTTCAAATTATTGCCGTTTTTTTCGGCGTGGTGTGATAAAAGGAGCTGACAAAACTGGGGATTAGGTATATTCGACAGTCATAGTAAAAAAATCAAATTAGAAAACAATTTTTGTAGAAAAATAATTAGAAAAACAAAAACAAAAAATCAAAAGAAAATTTTTGAAAAGCTTTTTAAGCTTTTTTGCAGTTTTTGAACTTTTGAATATTTTAAAAAAAGCTAAAGTAAACTAACCTTACTCAAACAAAAATCATTTTTTACTTTTTAAAATAAACAATTGTAAGCTTACAAGCTATTACAATAAAACTGCTCGCTCGCTCGCTTTCTTCGCTCGAAATAAGACAAAAAAAATCAAAAATTACAAACCGGTTTTCGGTTTTTCTCGAATTTGGAATTTTTTTTGAGAATTTTAATGTGTTCTATTACGAGGCCAAACTGTGCATTCTCTGCATTGTTAGTGGAATCCGCAACAAGCCAAAATAGTTTTGTCGCGGAATCCGCAACATTGCTACTTTTCTTTGATCTTCTATGCTGTTTTGGATTCCACAAACAAATACCTAAATCATTGTAACGCTCAAAATCGCTCCCAAAATATGCAAATTTTTGGAGTCCGCAACAGTATTTGTGGAATCTAAAACAGTTTGTGGAATCCACAAACAAATGATAAAACATATGTATCGTTAAATTGAGCTGTTGCGGAATCCGCAACTGTAAGTGGAATCCGCAAATTGTATTTGGAATCCGCAAATTGTAAGTGGAATCCGCAAATTGTTAGTGGAATCCGCAAATTGTAAGTAGAATCCGCATTTTGTTTTAAGATTAGTTTGTGGATTCCCCTGACAAATGGATAAATCCTTTTGCGTTCAAATTCCTATAGATAATAAATCAAATATTCCACCTCTAGCTTTAAATTGTTCATATGCAAGTTCAGTAATAAACAAAATGCGGAATCCACTTACAATTTGTGGAATCTACTTACAATTTGCGGAATCCGCTTACATTTGCGGATTCCACTTACATTTGCTGATTCCACTTACATTTTGCGGAATCCAATTACAGTTGCGGACTCCAGAACAACTAGCTATACTTGCTTGTTGCGGATTCCGCAACAAAACAAATGTGCCGACAAAATTTACGTTACAGGTATATGTATGCGGAATCCACTTAAATTTTGTTTGTGGAATCCACTTACATTTTGGAACATATTTTAAGACTTGTCTCTGGAATCCAGGAACATACAGATACAAAATTGTGCTCCTATCCAGTGAACAGTTTGGCCTCGTAATGTCGAATCACAATTGTAAGGGCTTTATTATGACATAGCACTCAACCAGTCCGATATAGCACGCAGTCCGATGATTATTTGTAATAACTGATTTTTGGTGGAAAACAAAACGAAAAAAAAACACCCGTACAAAGATCCTCCTTTATTTCAATGTTCGGAACAAAAACTGCAGTTCTGTCGCGATACTTCCCTAGTCAATCAGGAGAAGTAATTTGCAAGATTTTGCAAAATTCTGCCAAATTAAGGTTATCTTGAGAAAATTTATCTTGGAAATCATCATATCTAGAAAAAAATTTCAAAACACAGCGAGATAAAAACATATATGTATATGATCAGAGCAAGTTGAATTGACATTCTGGAAAAAAATTGTTGTCGAAATTGTTGACCTCATCCTATTAAAATGAACAAAACTAAACATAATTTGTGCCTTGTATCCTTGAAAATGATTTTTTTTTCAATTTTCTAAAAAATTTCTTTACTTGATTAAATTCTTGATTAAATTGATTAAGAAGATTTAAAAAAATTCCAAGCAATAATAATGATCGAAATAATGATGAATGAGTTGGCTTTTCGACTCGTTTCAAGTTTTGACCTTTTGCTCCAAAATATCAAGCATTTATGGTAGCTGTTTTGTATCCGTTGGAACAACAACTTGAGCGTAAAATATATATAGTTTCCTGCCTTTTGTAGATCAATTGTTTGTTCATTCCAAATTCCAAAAAGTGTTTGTTATTGGTTTAATGAAACACTTCGACAAAAAATGAAGTTTTTTGGTCCATCGAGGTCCTTTGGCTCATTGGCCCATTTTTCCAAATAAAATGGTATTTCAATGATTTTTGTGAAGTTTGAAAGTAGTTTACCGTTCAAATTAATTATTCCTTTTTAACTTTACAATCAGTATATATAAACAATTTGAAGCATTAATTTTGTTTTTTAAAAAATAATTTTTGTGATATGTGCGTGGGAAATTGTACTTCTTGTTTCTACCTAATCGAACAATTTTTCTGCACTCAATGTCCAAAAAAATTGTGGCTAGTAGAATAATCTATCAGTAAAATATAGAAGTGAAGTTTCCTTCTCGATTTTTTTGGCAAAACTTTTAATCATCACCCTTCAAAAGATTTCTTGGGTTAGTTGTTTTTTTTTCTAAGTCTCTTGTCTTTTATATAACTTTAAGCTTTACTTATCCTGAACCACTAACACTTCAGTTTGAAAATTGTTTATTGCAATCGTTAGGGCATCATTAAGAGTTAACTTTTACCTAACTTTTGTGCCTAAGTTCATTGTAGTTTTAGAGATATACTAAAACCTATGGAATTGTAGGTTCTGGCATGCACTGGTCTTTTTTCTTCAGTGCTAATTAAAATTTGTGGCTAAGTCGGTCAAGGTTGATGAGATTTGACTTGTTTTGTCAAAAAACAACAACCCGAGGGCGTAGCTTCTGGCATGCACTGACTCATAATATTTCAACTACTGCGTACTTTCTAAACTACTTGTTTTGGTTGCTAAACAATTGAAAGGGCTAAATTTTGATGTAGTTCGCTCGTAGTGTCATAAGCTCGTAGTAGTTGCTGATATAAGTTTTCTTCAATTAAAAAAATCTAATGTTTTTTTCTCTTTCACTCATCTGCAATTTTGACATTTTAAGGCGAAAAAAATTTCTAGCAAGTCTTTAAATCTTTAAATTGTTTTGATTGATTGTTTGTTGCAAAAAAACGAGCCTTGTATATTTTCCTGCTTTTTGTTTACAATTCTATATTCGTTTTACCTCTCCACGGTTTTTGCTATGAGCTTATTGATTTTTTTGCAAGAAATTAAGTGAATTGGCCCATTGGGGTCATAAATTAGATAAACCACAAAAGTTGAAGTTCGATAGTGTTAGTAAGATTATTTAAGTGATGTGAAAAACAATTTATGCGAATTTCGATCAATTTAGACCCATTCATTAAGCTACCATTTCTAGTGTCTGTTCTTGCTAATGAAATAGATTTTAATTGGTTTTTTTTAATTTAAAACTAGCTACCTGTCAACTCATTTAACCAAAGTTTTTTATTTACATTCTCAGTATGAATAAATATTAGCAATTCAAAACAACGCGTAACTATCCTTGTTTTAAAAGGTTGTCTTTTTGATGAGGTTTTGCATTTAAATTTTTTGTTTTAGAAAATTTTCAGCTTTTATGTCGGAACCATGTTGCTAGTAGCTGAACAAGCTAGGAAAAACTATACTGAAGCTGAATATAGAAGTGAAGTAACATTCTCATCTCTTTTTCGGCAAAAATTTAGAATCTTTGGCCTTGGAAAGATTTTTTGGAAGGGGAGGGGGCGCTTGTTTTGCTCTATCATTTTGATCTTTTATAACTCTGTTCCGCAAGTCTTCTGAACATGTTTTTGTGAAAAGTACCTTTTTTCGGGTTTCTCGCTAGTCTTATGTTTTTGTTTCAAATTTCGTCAACCACTCATTACTGTTCAAAGCTGATGTTGCGATTTCTAGTTCTCAAGTGGAGCTTTTTTTGATATAAATTAAGTGCCATATTTTGTCAAGTATTGAGGTATAGTATTTAAGCAAAAAAGTTTTTTTTTTCTGAGGTTTTTTCTGATTCGTGTGGTGTTCTCGCATGGTTTGATTGATGTTCCCTCAACCACTAAATGTTAAATGGTTTCGAAAAACGTTTGATGTAATCGCTACTTCATTATTAGAGCCTACTGTTGATTTAAAGTAAGTGCCATATTTGTCATGATTCCTGAGATAGTTCTTAAAGTAAAAATTGTTTTTTCCTACTTCGAAGATTTAGGTAAATGTTGACGGTAAAATAATGATGACCAAAACAATTAAAGCTTTCTGGGGGCAACTACCTAGCGGATGTGCGTACGTATGTGTGTTCCTCCCTTCTTCCGCGAACAATAACAAGTTTTTTACCACAAAAAGTCATATGTTAAAAGATCTTGCTTTAGAAAAAGTTATCTTTATAGGAGGTTATCTTGCAAGCCCTGCTGCTTCAATGCCTCTTTTTTAAAGAAAATTGCAAGATAACACTCCTTGAGCGACTAGGGTCTTCCTTGTACCCGATTCTTCATTTTAAATAAGTCTAGGGGCAAATTCAAAATCATTTCTCTTGGCAGTTGGAAAACTTTTCAACAAATGATCATTTTATCTCCAGAAAAAGCATTAAAATTGTATCAGTTAACCGTGTCTGCCATTTACTTGTGGTACATGATTATGCGTATGAAAGAATTGATTTCAAAAAACTCCACAACTTCGGTGATCAAAACCATTAGAACCTCTCGATTCAGATTTTTTAGAATTCAATTCTAATTTTCATTTAAAAATCTCAGCTCTTTTTTACTCACCCCATTTTTGTAATTTTCTATGTTTTAGTTGTTTTTCGCGTGTGAATATGGCTTAACGTGTGATGTTACGTTATAAGGACGAAAAGCAAATTTTTTTACAATGTTCATTTGTTCAACATTCCAAGTTTCATTGAACATGACAACGTTAAATGGTTTTTCAAAACTGCCAAAATCTCTAGTCATTCTCTAGGTTTTTTTGCCATCGTTTGAATTGTTTCTCAGACAAGTTTAAATTATAATATGTTACCAATTATCAAAAGTTCAACGCAATACACGCAGAGATGCATTTTGAAGAAGATCCATTATAAGCTGAATTACGCTAACGAGTAAGATCCCGCAACAAAATCAGTCATTATAACCCCACTTTGGGTTTTAAACTGGGCCATCTTCTCTCTAACTTCGACTAGAAATGATATCAATCATTTAGAGACAATTGTCTATGACATTAACAACAAATGAATGAAACCAGCATAAAATAACGACAATTTTTTTTCGGTGGCAAACACGTTCTGGCGACATCGAATTCCAAAAAGTTGCTGGATTTCACAAAAAATCAGTTTTGTTGTTTTTGTCTCTTGATTCCGCTGAACATAAATCAAGTTGCGTTACTTAGCTGAGGATTTTAGCAGGGGTGGATCTAGTATTTTCTTGGAGGGGGGGGGGGTGACGGATTTTCGAAAAGTTTGACCAAGTGGATGTCCCAAAGCACTAAACAGACCGTTCTGGCCAAAAAAAGTTTTACACCGCAGGCAAACTTTAAAAAAAAAACAGGACAAAATAGGCGTTTTTGGGGACTTTTTGAAAAATTTTGACAAAAAAAATAAGTGTTTTTGGCGCGCGCTTTTATCTCAAAATTAATATATATTGCAAAATTAAACTGAATTCGGGCAAGAGTTACAAAATTTCTGTTTTAAAATCAACAAATTACCTCCCTAAGCGGAGTTAGGTCAATGAAATAATTACAATTTTTGCATCGGACAAAAAATCTGAATCAAAAATCATAACCCATAATATTACACATGCGAAATCAGTACGCAAACAAAAAATAAAAAAAGAAATCGTCTACAGAAGCATCACTTAAGAGAACCCCATAAGGCTAGAGTTAGCCTGTTTGCAGAAGACCATTGTAGTATGGGATAGAAGGTGAAATAGATAGAACGTGATTTTTTAACCGTTAGATAGAAATAGAATTTAGTGGTTCACCAGAAAGATGAAGTTCACGAAATGTCGAAAATCGATGAGAGACAATAATAGATTTACTGAATCCTAGTTTTAAAACATTTCAGTTATCAAGTCATTGTTAGCTTGAATAAAGTTATCTTAAAATTGATGGTTGAAGTTGCTTAGATATTGGATAATAAAGCTTTTCTTCATCACTGTTGAATTGGGAAACGAAAAAGCCAACTGTTGAGAGGAGGACACGAAAGTTAGCAGCAATCAAATATTTTGATGAAAAGTTTGTGTGTAATTGAACAGCTATCGCTATATTTCTTTTAATTGAAATTTTTGTTGCATTTCTTTAGCAATTAACGCTTCAGACTAGCATTCAGTTTCACTCAGTAACAATTTGCACAGAACTTTTAGCAGTTCATAAGTATACAGTTCATCGATATTGTTTTTATTGTTGTCGCATGTTTTCCATTGATCCAGATAATTGCTTGTAACAAATGGTTATTTTTTCTTCTATTAATAATCGAAATTGTTAAACATTTTTAAGTTTAATTTTTCTGCCATCGATTGTTGGATCTGTATAACATTTGACAAGATATTTCTTACTTAAATTTACTCTTTTTTGTTTTTTATAAGTTGTTTTTTTTTGCTTTTTAACACAAATTACTTTCGTCTGAAACCTCTTGGTGATCTAGTTGTAGTGTGTTTGTTCATGAGGTTGTTTTCTGACTGTATTTGCATAGAGAATCATGTTACTAACTTGTTAAGTACGGTTGTTTAATCTATATCAGTGAGAAAAAAACCCAAAAATGAGCCACGTTTAACAAAACTTACTCCTTTTTGAAGGTTTTTATTTACTCAAGAAGTATGAAAGTTGATTCCTGTTTACTGTAATTGATCTCAGTATTTTAAAAATAGGCCCCTAAAAGAAAAAAACTTTCAACTTATTGAAAAATGGATTCTGAAATAACTTTCCAGAAAATTGACAATAAACAAATTGGTCTAAAATTAGCAGTGCTTTTTTTGAAACTGTCTGTGTGATTTGGTATTAATGTTCCTACTCTAGGGTTGCCCAAACAAGTCTGGCAGTTGCAACGTTTTTGTAACAGCATCGTCAGCAACTCAGAACAAACTTTGTTACAAGAAAAGCATTTAATGTCGTACGAGTCAAGGTTGTGTTTTGGTTTCAAGTTGCCAATTATTTTTTGTCATTATGTTTTTGGTTATAAATAGACGTTTTGATTGAGATTGAGTTTTTCTTTAGCCTAGCCAGAAAAAAATTTCAGCTTGGTGTTTGCCATTATCAGAAAACTGTTCATTAAAATTGCTCTTATTAACGTCTTCCGTTGGGTTGTCTTTTTTTCGGAACCAATCAGTTCTTTGTACATTTTGGGGAATTATGGATTGTGATTATTTGCTTCATTATTGATTTCTTTATGACAAAACGGTTTTGTTTTCTAAGCGACTTTTTTTCGCAAAAATGGGCTGCACTTGAGATTTTTGCGCAATTCTGATGTACCGAGCTTTTTGAACAGATTTAAAAATTGTTGATTTTTGTCACTGCTGTGTTAATTTCATCAATTCAAAATTCTTGTCGTGTTTTGGAAATACTTTTCTTGGTATAGATCAAACAAAATTGTGCTAGCAAAATCTGATGCAATGTCAAAACGCACTTACAGTCTATCAGAGAGATATGAACCTTCATTTTTACTGGCTTCAAATATTTAACTGCTGGATTGCACTTTACACCATGGCCTATTGGTGTTTGTCTGAATTGGTTTCTCTGATTCTGTGTCAATGTTCAGATCAAATGTTACAGTGTAATTATCAATTACTGATGCTCGAATTCATTTGATGCGACGTGATTGATTGCATAAAAGGAAATTGATACACGATTTGTTTTCACTATTTCTTCTTTGCAAAACTCGATTCAAAAGTATCTAGCAACCCTATGATTTCAATTTTTTCTCTCGTTTTTGTTCATTGGATTAATACTGAAATCAACTCATACTGCATGTTTTGATTGGAGGTCAATAACAAAGCTTTCTGAATGTTTAAGAAGCTGGTTTAAAGTTTTTAGTGTAACTGCGCTAAATTGTATGTAATCACACAAAATTTGACTTTAAAACAATGTTTGACACTATTCAATTAATCTAGGTTTGGATTTTCTTATCCTTACTTCAAAAACAATACTTTCAAAGTTGAGTACTTCATAATTGATAGCTTCTTTGACATATATACTTTCTATACTCTTTCTTGAAGATTCGGTTAAAGATTGATGCTCTTTTATCTGAAAGTAGCTGAATAACTGTTATACGTGCCGCTTTTGGTTCGGATTAAGTTGGTAAACCAAAACGTCAAGCTCCTGGAGGTTTTGCGGAAGCAATCTTCTGTTCCGTTATGGAAATTGGTCACTTGAATACAAAGTTAACTGCTCCTTGTGAGTCTTTAATTATCTTTTCCTAGAAATAACTTCTGGCAACGGCCTGAGATTTCACAAACTTATTCTTGAGTAGTGGTTTGAACTAAAAAATTAGAACTTATTTTTAATTTTGCGCTCTCTATAAACTTTGGTTGATTTCATTTTTGTAACTATTTTTCTCATGAGAGTAGATATCGCAAATATCATCAATTGATAACTTATGAAATTCTAATTTCGACCGGATTGTCTTCTTTTTTTGTTGATGTTGGTAGCTGCTCACAGATAGTTTGGTCTGCAGCTCCACCAGTGTTTTACATTTGTTGTCAGTACTCTACAACTGTTTTGAGCGTTAAGAGTGACTGTGGAAATCCCAGGGTTCGCTATGAGCTGGAAAGCCCCTTTTCAAGTCCCGTTTTTTGTGGAGAAGCGAACGTACATCTTGTGCCCGGTGAACATTTTCTTTGCAATTCCTCTCCTGCAGTTGAACTGTATTAACTGTGCGCTGCTAATGTCCGATTCGGCTTGATCAAATTTTCAAAATTTTTAATTGATGGCTCGAAAAAAATTTGCTTTCAGAAAAATTTCAATAGTCAGAATGCACAAGGCATGAAAGACCAGCGGTTTTCTAACGTGATCACAAACTAACCCGATCACAAACTAACCCGATTCGGGATTATTCCATGAATACCATTTATCATGATGCCAAAGGAAGATCAATGGTATCACATGTGATCTCACAAACAATTGAGCTCCGGAAACTTTCCCAAATCGGGAGAATCGCTAGTAATCAGATGTACCAACAGTCTTCAAATTTAGTTCAATTTATACCAGAATGTCCTCATAATTTCAAAATAACACCAATCAAAACACCTTCAATTGATCATTTTCAGCAAATCCGGAACCAGATAGTCTTATATAAAACACAGAGGCAAAGCTGCGCATTGCAAAAACAAGTAAGATAACGCCAGAAGTAGCTTTAACAATAGCAAAAAAAAGAGAAAAAATGTTTTGAAATAAATGACCTCTACGGGAATAAATCTTCAGTCCTCGGAATTTCATTTATTTTTATTTGATTCCTTCCACACTTATCCCAATGACGCTTATTGAAACCCAAGGCAAGCAGCAAAAAGAATTTCAAATTTCACAAAAACGCAAACTTTGCACGCAATGATTTAAAATGAAATAAGCTAAAAACAGGAACCGCACTAACTTTGCATGTAACAAGACTGCTCGTATATCAGGGCAAAGCCCTGAATGTTCCGACTGTCCCTTAATTCATATTGAATAGTTTTTGGGAAATTAAAAATATTGAAAAGCTATAAATTTTGGACAATACCAAATTATTACGACCGGTCTGATCAGCTATCCTCATTTCAAGTTGGAACGATTTTTTTTGTGCGGGACAAATTGCCACGCATAAATAATTCGCGTTTCGCTCTCAGCATTATGAATTAATTCTTCAAAGCGCGCATAATTTAGTTGAGAAAATGGCTAATTTGGCAATTTTCAAGCATTCATAACGTTACAAAAAAATCGGAGGTAAAATTTTTTTTAAAACTGATTCAGGAAATCCATATCTTCAATGGGGTATTAAAACGTTTTCTCGAAAAATAATATTTCAATCGGCGAAAATTGACTTTAAAAAAGTCACACAGAGCAAAAATATTCCGTTTTCTTCAAAAGTCGAATCAATAAATTGGAAATTATAAAAGCCAAATTGTGCATGAACTATTAATTCTAAAATCTTTCGAAATGAGTTGCAAATGAGTTGCAAAACTCTGACCTCAAATTTTAATCATTTCCGTGTTACCAAATTTTGCATGAAATGATATGGAATGAAATAAACTAAAAGCAGCAACCGAACTAACTTTGCATGCAATAATAAGGAATATACAAAAACCAAACTGTGCATAAAGTATGCATTCAAAAATCGTGTGAAAAGTATTGAGTCGAAAAAATGTGAAATTAAATAATAAATGTATCTCTCAATGCGCTATGGACGCAATGTTTAACTGAACGCAATGTTTTAGCTGTGCAACGTTTAAAAAATTCTCAAGGCTCAACGTTTAAGACCAAGAATGTTCTAGAACTTTAAAATTTTCTTAAGTCTGGAGTTTTCTAGAATTGTTTTTGACAAAAGTTTAATTCTGTAGACAAGATAAACTGCATATTCATTTTCAAGGCTAGACAGTACCTGTCCATTTTTTCCAAAATTTTTGTTCATAGAGAGATTTCATTCTGAAACGAACCAACTAAAAACAGCTTACTCCTTGCTAGAAAACTTTAATAGATCGCTTAGATAAACCTAAGTTTTTCGCAAAATGATTATGTCTATGAAACAACCTGAAATATTTCCAAATTTCATAGCTTTAAAAGTTTGCTCAGAAAAATTTCAACTTTTCAATAACCGATTCAGTCTATAGTTTAACTTGAAATGTTTCAAAGTGTTATAGCTCAAAAGGTTGCTAAGAAAAACTTAACGTTTCGTGAACCGATTTCGTCATCAAAATAACTTGAAATATTTCGAAGTGTTTTTGCTTGAAGAGCTTGCGTCGAAAAGCTTAAAGGTTTTCGCAAATTGATTCGGTTTATGAATTAACTCGATATAAATCAAACCTTCATAGCTTTAAAAGCTTGATTAGAAAAACTTCAACTTTCATTTTATGAACCCAATCAGTCTATGAATTAACTTGAAATACTTCAAAGTTTTACAGCTTCAAAATCTTGCTTAGAAAAGTTTAAGCTTTTCACAAACTAAATCGGGATACAAAGTAACTTGATATGTTTTGAATTTTTTACCCGAAAAAGCTTGCTAAGATACATAGCTTAAACTACGGCTAAATGCGTGATGTTACGTTGTCATTTTTTTCATACCAAATTTCATTGCATTATGACAACGTTAAATAAGCTTTTCAAAATTGCTTTGAAAGGGGGAACTGGAAAAGAGCCGCTAATTAAACCATAGGCAGACTGTCAGGGTTGAAGTGAATAGTTCGAATAATAAATGAACTTTCGTTGATGGTAGTGTCGCTATGACATGTAGATGGCGATTTTGAAAACGATGTGAACTAGGAATAACGAGATTGAATCAAAAATTAATTTTCATTTCAGATCTTTCATTTAAATATTAAAAGAACCTGTTGATTGAGTTTTTACACTAACGATCTAAAGTGTATTGCAACGAACGTCCTTTTTTCAACCTAAGTCGCAAATATTGGTTCCAATTTATGGGCACCTTAACAACTTTTGATAGCATGTGCTTTGACATTCAATTAGTAATAAGTTCACACAGTTGATGTAATTCCCATTATTCAATTGAACCGAAAAAAGCTATTTGCTTAAAAATATCAATACAAAAATAAGAACTCGATTTTTTAAAAGCATGATTTATGCTTAGGTTGTTTTTACGCTTTCCAAGTTATTACATGCAAATTTGTGTCTTTTTCTTCCCACTGTAACAAAAATAACGGAATGTTTCTGCTCGGGGTGTTTTTTTTTTCACACAAATTCGACTTTTTAACTAGCCATTTTTGACGGATTTCTTTAATCAATCAAAAGCTATTGTTGTCTTGAACTTAAATGTAAAAGACATTTTACTTGTGATCGTTTTTCGTAATGTTAAGGGGGTTTAAAGATTTCCATTTTGGCCAAATAGGGACAATTAACGCGCGATGTCTTTCGCGCTTTTAACTTGTAAGCGGAGATTTAATTCGTCTTCGAAATCTTTCCAAATTGGTTGAAGCAAGCCTATTTGCCAAAATTGATTTGTTACTAGGAGCAAAAAATTCCACTTAGTTTCTTTTATGGCGTGTGGTGGGATAATGTTTCTAAAAAACCTCAATTTTTGTAAAAGGAACGCCGCTCAGACCTTAAAATGCAGTCGGAACATTCAAGAATTTACGCCGATACCAGCAGCCTTGTTGTATTGGTTGCACTTTGCTGAATCTAGTTGGCAATTTGTTCATGTCGCTGCCTTATTGGTGGCTAGTTCTAGTGTTATATCAAATGAATAACTTCTTTCGCTTGATTTGATGAATTAACAAAGCATTCGCTGGATTAACTTTTTCATAATCAGATTTCAAAGCACATGGAATTGTACTGCCAATGCTACCTCCTGATTTAAAATTGTCCCAGAAGTAGCACTTATTAAAAATGCCCCAAAAGTAACACTTTCACATTGGCAAGAGCCAAAGAAAAATAACACTTTTAATTTACGAAGCTTCGAAAAAGTTGCATCATGATTTTAGGTGAGACCAATACCTTGTAAAATTGAACTCAGATGAATCCAGGATCAGCATAAAAGTGTCTAGAGCTTCATTAACAAAAACTCGTGAAAATTATGTTTAGCCGAGATTGTTATCACTGCTTTCCATTGCCTTGACTTGAATCTTATGACCTGCACTACAAATTTCAGATTGATGGAAACTTCAATTTTCTAAGTTTTTTGGTTAATTGATTGTAGTTTTTGATCCAGGAGAAATATTTCAGCCCTGCAAAAACAACCAAACATTGAAAGAGCAGCTGCTTTAGTACGATAACAATTTTAACCTATTTTCTCAATATCTACAGCATTTTTCCACGAAGAACAATTTATCAATTCAGCTATTGAAAGCATCAGTGGCTTTATCTTGGTACCTTTTGCCCTTTGATTTCATCCGCTTCATTTCTAAAGTTGAATCCTTTTTTCTGCTCTGCTAGTATCACATTCATATTGAGTATAATTTCAGTGTTCTCGGCTGCTCTACAAAAGTTTTACTCTATGATAAAGCATGATACCACGCGTTTTTTTGGCGCGCGCTTACCATAGCAATTTTTTTTTGGCGCGAGCTTCCCCTCAGAGTTAGTCTGTATTGCGCCAAAGACGCCATTAGAACAATTTTAGGGTCAGTCGGCCCCAAAAATGGATTTATTACAAAGTACCAAAGGGGTCGAATCCCTGAGGAAAGAGCGTCCGCTAATCCCCCCCCCCTAAATCCGCCAATGGCAAGGATCGATTTCATCCGCTTCATTTCTGAAGTTGAATCCTTTTATCTGCTCTGCTAGTATCAGATTCAAATTGAATATAGTTTCAGTGTTCTCGGCTGCTCTACAAAAATTTTTCCTCTAGGATAAAGCATGATACGACGTGATTTCACTAAAATCTAACTACTGAACTTGCATTGATCAATTTCACCTTCAACAAATCTAGAACCAAATAGTCCAAAAGTATCAACAAATCCAAACTCGCTTAACCAAAGTAATAACGTCAGAACTGGTCAATTTATCGCCCCAAAAACTAACATGATTGTATTATGAAAATATTTTTATACACGGAAATATTCAACCGACACTTTCACAAAACATTGATAGTGATTCATAACTGATTTTCATCCAACATTTTCCTTCATTCAATTCAAAATTTAACAGCTATGCTGAAAAATTTATTGACAAACTACTACCAATTATTATTATTAAAAAAAAACAAGTTCATTCGGTTGCTGTGCAAGTAGCACAGAATGCTCCGACCATAATCATTAAAAAGACTACAAACTTTTTACTACTTTTCTTCAAATTAGTGTCGTTTTCAGTGGGTGGTGTGATTCGATAACTATACAATCTCGTAAACACTTTTTACAAAATTTGCCTTCAAAAATGAATAAAAATCAAAAAATGAAAAACTTTTTAAAAAACTTACATTTTTTCTAAAATCTTTTTGCACAATATTTTATTTGTTTTGGAAAACGGTTTATTTTTCGGAACAAGCGCTAAATGAATCATCCAAAACTAGTTTTTTTTGTAGCACTCAGTATATTTCTATATTCGATGTGAATTTCTATACAAATCAGTAAATTTCTATCTAATGAGCGTTACTCGATCGCGTTAATCGCTCGAAACTAAACTAAATCTCAGAAATTTGAAACCAATTGTTCTTCACACTGAGACAACTTTATTTTCTAATGTCGTTCGAATCAAGACCGAAAGGGTTTTATTATGGTAAATCACTGGACCCGGATCAAAAAGCTGGAAACGAAATAACTCACGTAGAAATGAAGCTTACAATGAGTTTTGTAAAAACTCTATCAAATATCCCAGCTCCAAAGAACACTGGAAAAATATTCATGATTTAACTAAAAAACACAACCCGAGAAATTGAAAATTCAATCAGAAGAAGAGCAGAAGACGAAAATAGAAAAAACCGCAAGTTGACTAAAGTCTGTTTTTGTACTATTAGGAAGGATTCTGGAACATTGACTTGGAAGTAAAAACCAAGAAAAAGAACTTCGTGTTTGTTTTCATTTGTTTCGTAACAAAATAAATTGCACAACGAAATAAGTATTTTGAAAAAAAGTAAATAGTTAGGAACTATGAATTGGTCAGCCTCCAGCGCAATTTACACAGCAAAACTTTCCATTTCTGAGCACTTTCTTTTTTCGATAAGCCAGTGATTAAGGAAAGTTGGTTTCCCGATTTTCTCAAAGAAGCTTATATAAATCCAATACCCAAAAAAGAGAACCTAACAGAGGTTTTCACCTATCAGTCAATTTTGGTGATAAAACGTTAACGATAAAACGATAAAACTTAACTATATCAACGCCTTCTACTTAAAAAATTAATTGCATATCTAGAAAAAAATAAATTTAAGGTCTACTCAATTTTGCCTCCAAAAAATATGTTGTCAATTAACGCGGTTATACCTTGAAATGAGAAATAAAAATTGAGTCTTCGTGTGAACAACTATGCCGTATGAACAACAGCTGTTTTTCTTGACCTTGTTAAAGCTTTCATTTCTGTGAACATCAAACGATTCTCAATGAACTAGATTTATACGGATTTTGCTCCAAAGCTGATTCACTAATAGCGAAATTCTAATTGACCCGAGAACACTGTGTAAAAATCATGAGGTACCACAAGGTACCCTGTTATGAAAAACATATAGCATTAAGAAAAACTTATATTATGAAAACAAACCGACAGACCCGAGCGAAATTCTAATTGACCCGAGAACACTGTAAAAATCATGAGGTACCACAAGGTACCCTGTTATGAAAAACATAGCATTAAGAAAAACTTATATTATGAAAACAAACCGACAGACCCGAGCGAAATTCTAATTGACCCGAGAACACTGTGTAAAAATCATGAGGTACCACAAGGTACCCTGTTATGAAAAACATATATCATTAAGAAAAACTTATATTATGAAAAAAACCGATAGTTTTCATATTATAAGTTAACGACTTAGGAGTGAAATAGGAAATCATGTTCAAGCCGCTCAGTTTAAGGATAATCATCTTTAATTATTACGGAAATACACCTTTCTGTTGTAAAATCTTACATAAAAGATACATTTAAATCTGTGTCACTTATTTTATCTGAGATTAAAATCATGATTAACGCAGACTAAACAGATATTATCAGATGTATAAATTTTAACAAAAATCTTTCTATAAATTTTTAAAAAGAGGAATTGAAAACCAAATATTTAGCACGATATCTGAACATTATACGAACAAAAATTGAAATTTATGAGCAAAACTTTAATGTATCTTAGCAGAATTACTTGCCGAATTATGTCAATATACATCCTACGGCATAAATTGCTGTCAATGCCTGTTGTTACTTTATCGAAGTCCTTAGTTTTGTCCCATCTTAGTCTTAGTGGAATCTTTTTTAGTAGATTAGATTACTTGAATTTCCAATAAAACAGTGGCAAAACGTTGCTTCATGAGAAACAAATTGGAAGATAACGGGATCTACTTCTTAAAACAACGTACTTCTTGTAGGAGGAATTATTCATAACAAAACTTTGTTTGCTGAAAAGTTTTGATCTGTTTACTGAAAAAAAATTCTTTAACTGAAGGAAAAAATCATGCCAAAACATAAAACGGATAAACAAAAGATCTAAAAAAGTGAGTATTGGACAGGTTTTTGGAAATTATTCATCAGAGTTTTCAATTGCTAGAATACGTGGCAAAAATGGAATGGTTTACCTAAAGACTAGAGAATGGTCATAATTAAATCAAAGTGTAAATCGAGTTTCATAAAAACTAACTATTTTTCACCGTCATATTGGATAAACAACCTAAGATGAACTGAAAAAAAAACATGTATCTGCAGTTGGATGAGTCCTTAAGTAAGGCTCAACTTTATTCCAAAAAACTCTTAAGTGCTCTAACTCTTTCCCTTCTCGTCTGACCGTGTCTCGGATAATCGAATTCTTGCTAAAAGACAAATATATTGGAATAAACGCTTCAGGAACCAGTTTGCCGATTAAAATAAACACACAAAGAAGTTTTCCATTGAATACAATTTGAAAAATTGATCAATTGAGCAATCCCCCGCGTAGTGGCCAATTGAGCTATCTGACCACCAAGCAAAAAGACTATCAAAATAAACGTGAGCATGGACTGGACGTGGTCACTATGCAGTCAACTGATTGATTGAAATGCTTCAATTGAAATTAGGAGGGTTGCTTGATTGATCCGGAAACTGTTTGCAATTGCAATTTATTAGAATCAGAGACAAGCTATGATTTTTAAAAAAAATAGCTATAAAAAGAAACCGAGTACTTCTGTATTGATTTGCCATTAAAACATGTAACATGTAGCTGCTAGGTTTTTTAAAGGAAAGTAACGGGCGCTAACTGACAACAGAACTGAACAAAAGCATCACAAAATTACATTCAGGTATTAAGATGACATCCAAAACGCAAAAACAACTAAAATTTAATTAAGTATATAGGGGCACTGCAAAGTTTTTTCAATTGAATTTTTTTGTCATCGGGAATTAAATTTTAGTTATTTTTGCGTTTTTGATGTCGGCTTTCAATCTGTCGACTTAATTCCTGAGTGCCCCTATATACGTCATTACAATACAACAAGCACTCAGGAAAAATTAGCCTTAGAAAATAGCCGATAAAGCTTCAGTCGATAATCAAGCTTCCGAAAATACATCAGTAAAAATTTGGTTCTGAAGTTCAACCCTAATATACAATGATAAAACCTAGATATAACTTAATGGAGGAATTCACTTGTTCGTTAAAAAAAACTACAACAAAACTGACAACAATTGAGACAATTATTCAAAAAATGAGAGACCTAATTGCTCAAAGTTGTAAAAAACGTCTGACTGTCACTCCAACCACAGATCTTTGAAATCTCTTGATTTTTCGTAGTAAGCCAAGCTCAATTTCCTACACAAGGTGTAACACAAAAAGATTAAATTTTTTAAAAACTAGGTCCAGATGACAAGACACTTCCTTTAAATATACACAGAAGCGAAGCTGATCAAAATCAAGAAATCGACGAAAAAATAAACGAAGAAACAAGAAAAGAAAACGGTAAAATAAGAAAACTAACACATTTGACTTATACTGGAGCCCAACTCCGCCCCGGAGATTAAGATCGGTCGCTCGAAAACATACTAACAGTAGCCAGGTATAAAGCAGCTACACATGCTATTAAATTGTCGATGCCTTGAAGCAAATGAAACACCAAGCCACTTATATTTGCGAATAAGGTTGTAAAAGAAGACTTCGTAATGACAATACTTTCCACTAATATACTTATACATTGCCCAACATAAAACAACATTTGGTTGTTTTGAAAAGCTCCAACTTTCGAAATTCCAAAAAATATATATGCCCTTAAAGCTCTTTGAATTTCAAGAAACATTAATGAGCGACACTTTTTTTGATAAAATAAACCAATTAAAAAAAATTGGATCCAAAGATAAAATTTTTATTCCGTTGGGACATCTGAAAATTAATATCCACGTTCGCATCTAGAGTCGATCGCGGTTTTCGGGACCTTTACACTTTTGATGTTTGACAGTGGAGTTTGCCTTCCTTTTAACAAATGAAGTGAACTGAAATTACAAAAAATCAAAAGTCAAACCGCAAAAAATCAAATTCTAGCATGAACAAACTTTAAGACTTTTTAGAAAAAATACAAGAAAGATTATCTCGACCTGTATAAGAGTCTTTGCTGCGTTCATTGACTTGACTAAATGTCATTTTTAAACAAAATACTTGAACCTAAAGCGCGAAAATAATGAAAAGATTCGCACCTTAAATTCAATCTCAGTCTATATCATCAACTTTGTTCACATGACTATCCAAATTTTGTTCACAAATAATTTTTGAGTTCTCATCGGATTTTGATCCCTCAATGTCATCATTTTCAGTTCTGTCTTTCGAAGTTAGGTTAACTGGACTAGAAATGTCTTCTGGTTTATCTGCTGTGTTTTCTACTGCGTCTTCGCTTTTCTGCACCTCTGGTTTGTAGCTTTCCGATTTATTATCTACAATAGCTGCATCCTCCTTTCCCAAAGTGAGTTTGGCAAACTCCTGTTCCAGTTTCTTTTCTGTCTCCTCGCATGAGGCCAGTAGAGTGGTCAGGTCTCGTCTCATAGCATAGGCGTCTTCTCCGTCCCCGTAGTATCTACTCTCAACCTAAGTATTGACTCTAAGTTGTAAGTACGCAAACAAAAATTACTAGCTGCTGTGCAAATTGCACAGAAAATTCCAGCCATATTCATTTTTGCCTACCAATACAAAAAAAAGAATTAAAATTATTTTACTTTAATCCACAATTTAACCTAACAAAGTAGTTAGACAAACTAATCAGTAATAAGCACCAAGTCTCTAGATCTTCAAGGTTTATGATGAAAGTGTAATTAACTGATATGCCAAATGTAATCACCTCGCTGATCTGGAAGCCCAGATTGTCTCTGTAGAGTGAGAGGGCAGCTCTGTTGGACACTCGCACGTGCAGAGACACATATCTGGCACTGAAGCTCTCCACCATGGCGCGTGCCGACTGGTCCATCAGCTTACGGGCAAGACCCGCTCTACGGTGCGATCTCTTCACAGCTGAAACAATCATTGCTGGTAAAATTTCGAGTCAAGCTCTTCAACAGAACTGTTCAGAAAAAGAAAAGATCTTAGAGCGAATATAGAACCAAACTATTCTCTTTCCTCACATTATTTTCCAAATTTCACAACACTGATTTCTTCACAATTTAGCACGTGTCTTGTTAAACAAGAAAAGAAAAGGGGAAAAAACAACAACAACCACAACAACATTGACAACTATTGTAACTATTGCAACAATAGCAACTATCGCAACTATTGAGGAGTTTGTCAACCCCGACACGAAATGACGAGGAGAAGCGACAGAGTGATAAGACCGCCGTCTTATTTTGGTTTTCGTGATCACTCTGAAGAAAATCCAAATGAGGACTCCGTTTCTGCGTCGCAGAGATTTAGTGACGATGAACAAGTGGATTCATACAACGAAGCCGAAGACAAAATTGAAAATGAAGAACAACATACTGGGGCAACTCAACAGCTTCGTGTTATGACCCTCAGCGAGCAAGACCATTATCCTGTTGTACCCATTACAGAAAACGTCAAAAACTGTTTGTTCAACGCCTTTGGAGGGTCTCTCGACATATCTAAGGAAGTTCAAGAAACTGAATGGGGGAACAGATGGACTGTGAAAGTGAACCTCCAAGGCAAACTGTATTTAGTCCCGGGGGGAAACATTGGCCGTAAATACGTTGATCTTTTAACGAAAGAAGTCTGCCGATTGAACCAAAACGAGTGTTCAGAACGACTTCTTGTATTCAGCCGATAAATCTTACAGCGATAAATCAATCTGAAACAACAACAAATAGGAAGGTCAGATCACATCTCGTCCGGAAATAACATATAAACTGTCACTTTATGTTTTTTACTGTTTTTGGTTTTTTTTTGGATTTTTTACTGTTTTTTGTACTTTTTTGTTTTTAAATAAATTTATTTTTGGCTTTTTCTTGGTTATACACTATTTTTGTCTGGTTTTACGCTTTCTCTTTAATTGTTTTTGGTCCCGGGACCTCGGGACAAGCGGGTTCATGACTTCCCACCTAACCCTCCGGCCCCCGGAATTTTCGGTGTTAACTGAGTTAAAAAGCTAAATTGTACTAGACGGAGGGTACGCACCTTCCCCCTAGTACAACAACGGTCATTAAGGCCTCTAACTCGGGCATACGCCCGGAGCGGAGGGTTCGTCGCTGAAACGCTTGCTGATCATGATGGTTTCATGCCTTTAACAGGCCCACCCAGGAGCGCCATAAAAACGTCTATGTAACATTCGCCCAAATATCACACAGCGACGGAGCGTAGAAAAAGTACCTATTAACGACTGGCAGGCGTCAGTTACCTTAATTCTACTCGTTTTTCACCGTCTCGACCTTGCCAGTTGATTTTCTGGTCTGTCTAGGGCAAAGTAAAAAGTTACCATTTTTAGGCCATCAGTCGAACGACTTTTGATCAGCTTTCGTTTGCATGCGAACACAACCACATAGCTGAGTCTCGGATCCTCAGACTACGTGATTGTCATTAAAAACACGGCTCGAACAACCTATTTTTATATGTTTTTGTGTGACAGTTTTATATTAAATCCATTGGAGATGGATTGACCCTTTCCTTTTTCTAGCTACTCATGCTCTGAAATATTAAATAATAACGGTGTTAATTAAGATCTATGACATTATAGCAGCTATACAGTCAGTCTATACAGTCCCTTCACATAGACAGTCTCTGGGGGACCAAGCCTCCGCTCCCGTGATATTCTTGAGATTACACTCTTATCTCTTATATTTCGTGTCCCGGGAGGGTTCCGTGGTATATTTCTTCCCCCACTGAAGCCTCCTTCTCCACAAATATCTGTCGCTAAGGTCCTTATCGTGTGTTTTTGCCACGATAAGAGGCTTCATGATTTTTCTGTCTCTGATACAACTGTTCTTCACAATCTATGGCGTCGTTCTGATTTTCGTCTTTTTATTCAAAATGGCCGTCTTTTTTCTATTTCTCAGAAATGTTCTTCTTCCAATCGAAATTTTAAAAGTAAAAATTCTAGAACATTCTGACCCTCCGTCGCCACACTTTTTTTGTTCATAAGGCCTTTTTTCACTCTTTTTTATGTCGCCGGAAGGTTGTGCTGTGTCATCTGGCAGAATGGCACATACTCCCCGGACAAGTCTCCATCAATGTCCCTATTGATCGCATAACACCGGGTTATCGTCAAGTAGTTATCCAGTTTTCTGTAATCAATCTTACAAATTGCATAAGAAAATGAAATTTATCTACTCCACCTCAACTCACTACGTGTTCACAAATGGCATTGTACTACATCTCACTGCCTCTCAACATTTTCACAAAATTTGCACCATGAGGAGTGTCCTAGATAAAATTTCTTTTCTGACTACTCACGTCATCTCGCCATAAAACTTCTTTTCGCTTCTGATTAAAAAGTGGGACGTGGCACGGCCACGCACCCGTTAAAATTAACTTAACTCCACTCACCAAGTATAATTAGTCATTTATGCGGTCCTTTCAATATTAAAACTAAGAAACTCTGTGGCTAGGAAAGTTAATGAGTTACCCACCCTTCTCGAGCGAGTTTACTCAAACTTACCATGTCGCCACACAGTGAATTTGTGTCTTACACAGGTTAAAAACTTCAGTCGTGAATAAATAGGTAAATATACTCACCTATGCTCCTTATATACATACATAGATAGTAGTAACTAAAATCAACAATTTCAACAATTTTAACAATTGTAACATTTTCAAAGTTTGGTCTGACCAAACTAGATCAAAACAAAAAGTTTCACAAGTTCAATAATCAAAACTTGGTTGATTTGTTCAAGTTTTTACACACAAAGACAATCAAGTTTTTTCTGCTTCTCTTCTCTTCTTTGGTCATCTTCACTCCATCATTTCTCCATCCTGATGTTCAGCGTCACTGTCTTCCAGAACTTTCTCTAACATGTCCAGAGAGTTGCGGGCCGTGCCCCAACCCTCCTGTTCCAACAGCCTCGGTTTGCAACAAGGTAGCAAGTCCACATTCACCTTCTGCTCCCGGTTCCTGCAAAAGCTGTTGTGAAGACATAGGCTCACGTTTCGTTCTAGGTCAGCTCTTAAGACCTCTTTCTTCTCATCTTCAGTAACACAAGGCGCTCCAGCTACCCGCTTCACCGCTGTGGTGACCGCGTTTCTGTGCGTCAAGAAAGCTCTCTTATAGGCTCCCGGTCCTATATCTAGCTGGAAAGATTGATAGGCTTCCGTGTTCCTTGACATGTGACGCTTCGCGCGTTCATACATCCATGATGTCATCACTGCACGGAACCAAGGCATCAATCTCTGCCTTGACCATATCCTTTCAATGGCTTTAGGTATTCTCAGAACCTTGCAGGTGGTTCTGAAAAGATCCAATTCACGACTCATTTTCACGTTGCTCAGCTGTTCAGGAGTCGGCACGGCCGTCTCCTGCTCACTTGTGTCTGCGTTAGCCTCCAACCATCTCACTGCTAGCATGGCGCTAACCACCACGATTGACACTTGTTGATTCTGATCGGGCAACCCCGTGGAGTACAACTCCTCCACGTCCCATACTAGGATCAGATTCCCGCGTTTGGGGTACCACAACGTCTGCGCCAAGCAGTGGCAAGGATACTCCCCATGGGTCCTCACTATGTTCCTTCGGGTCCGATACCCTGAGGCTCCCAGCAACGGTTCCACTTCCATCAGAATTCTATGTAAATCGTCTTTTTCTTCTATGGTGGGGAATTCAGTGGGTAACGCTCCACTCGCTTTCTGTTTCTGGAACTCACTCACGTTACCTTCGTTCAGTCTCATGAACTCTTCACCCACAACGTCTTGCAACTCGCCTTCGGATCTCTTCGGGACTGCCCGAAAGATCTTTGCCAACAAGTCATATGACCTTTCTGACATTCTGGCCAACCTCACGCACTTTGGCACAGAGAAAAGTTGGTCAACCAACACTTGTTGCGTCCTCGCATCCATCACCACCATGTGCGTAGGATACTTGCTATTACAATATGGCGCGGAGCTTGAACCCACCATATATTTTGAACCAGTAGGTCTGTGATAGGCTTCACTATCCTTCAGATTCATTTCATTTTCTAGAGCTTCTCGCCAGCCTCCAATCTTCTGCTCTGTCTGTAATGCTCCAGGGAATATTTCCACGCTGAGGGACGTCACTAGCTCATGGGCACGCTCCAGGCGCTCGAGCGATTCTATCGAACTCGTCATGCTACAAAATCCCAAGGCTGTGATCAGGTTTACGTCCGTCACCCCATGGCAGTCTGCGACCAACTCCATGGCACTCTTATCTGACATGCTCAATCTTCCGTACAATCGTGCCAGTTGTCGATGCTGCTCGCTCAGCGTAATCAGGCAGTGTCCCAAGTTGCAAACATGTCCTTCCATCCCATTGTGTTGAGCCAAGCATGTGCCTTGCTTCAACCAATTACTCGGTGTACCTTCCTCGGACAGCTCCGTGGACGGGTTGCTCTTCCTCTTCGTCAATCTCATGGCCAGCAGGTGATGTATCATGGCCAGATCATGTAAACTCGCATCATCATCCTGGTCTAACATGATATCCGCGGTCATGTCCCAAATTAAGCCTGCGTTAGGATGGGGACACCAGGAAGGCTTCATGAGTTCCCACATCACTACTAGACTGGTTTTCAAGGGACCGTCCCAAGAACCACAATCAAAACTCACCTGCCCTTTTAGCTCGGGAATCGAGGGTACGACCAATCGTTCTTCCAAAATAATTCCCAGCTTGGGTTGTTCCACCATCAGCATTCCGATTTCCTTAATTCGTTCAACCCAGAAGTTGAGCACTGTGACTTGCTCGTAGTCGAAGTACGCTTCCCTGGCTTCTTCGTTCACGAAGGGATTATACGCCATCCCCGGTATGCCAGACACATATTGGAACGACTTCAGTTTCCCTAGTGTTGCGAACTCTTTTTGTCCTCTGACCGCTTCAATCAAGTCTCGGCTCACTTTCAATTCTTTGTTGGAGTATCTTCTCACCTCTTCCAACTTGCGATAGCTTTCCATATCATTCGACTCCTTGCTTGGCACGGTCAATGGCATGTCCTGATATAGCTCTAGGAGTGCCCTAAGGAAGTTCCTTTCGCAATCAACTCCCTTTTGCCGAATGATCTTTATACATTCTCCCAACACAGGAGTGGGGATACGATCCACCACGAACCTGACAAAGCAAAGGGCATCCTTTCGCTTAGCCCATGCTATCGCTGAATCGTCTTTTGAGATCAATGCTCGCAGAGCTTCCATCAATTCTAGCTCCTGTTCTCGTGATCTCGAATCATTACTGGCTTCATACTCCGCCTTTTTGATGCCCATCAAGCACCAAGCCAACCGTACTTGCAGATCAGTTCTCACGCAAGGATGAGCCAGGTATGCTGCTACCGTCGCAGGTGCATTCATCGTCTCATCGAAGTATTTCTGGAGGGCCGCCCTCCAAGAAATCTCTAGCAGTTTTTCCAATCCAATTTCATTCGCTTCTGATGACATTACTGTGCCATATTCTTTTCGATTGAAGTTAGAGTTCTCCGTCAGCCCTTTCAGATATTCTTGCATGGCCCGCTTTTCACTCCAAGCCATCAGGTGCCCTCTCGCGGAGTTCCTCGCTTTCAACATCTCCACATAACCCCCTGCCGGATCTCCCATGTGGACCGATTCCGGCACAGTTATTCGACTGTACTCGACCACGTCGAGTTGTCCTTCCAGTTTCAACTTGGCCATGTTGATTCGCGAGGGCCTGTAATTTTCAAGTCCTCCAGATCCACATTGACTGATGATTTCCATTTCTAACTTAGTGTCTGCCAGGGTTCGCGCCGTCTTCTTCGACCTTGTGGCGGTTACGGTCAGACCTGCCAAGAGCATAGGGGGTATCAGGTTTTCTTTTTCTCCCCCGGCTGGTGTCGCACCATCTCCTTGCCCGCTCTCGCCTGACCGACCCGTACTAATCAGAGAGGTCACCACGGTCTTGGCTTTTGACTTCACCACCCTCTGGTTCACGACTCGACTCCCTGTCTTTCCTTTCAGTCTCTTCAGCCCTTTTTTGGCTCGTCTAACAAGTAACTTCTTTGTGCCCTGCTGATCATCGGCACTGTCTTCTGTAACTGACTCGGTCAGAACATCCGACTCCATGGAGTTCACTATTTTCTCCAGGACCTCGCGCATGATGGGTTGATTCAATCCCACCTTCATTATGGACTGTGTCCCATATCGTCGTATCACGTCCCACGATTTTTCCATGAAGTTCACTCGGCTCCAGGTTGCTCCTGTCTTGCCTTCCAGCTCCATTTGATATCTTTCCCATTCCTCTTCTGATAACGTACTGAGGAACGATATCTTCATTGACTCTTCGATTTTCCTCCTCCTCGGTGATTCATGAAGCAGTTTCTGCGGATCCCTGCTTCGGCACTCTCTAGCCTGGCTTATTGGGTCCATCGGAGATAGATCGACCGACGCCTCCTTTGTAGGAGACATGAAGGACGATGGTGCCATCAACAATAAACTCCCATCGACTTCCCCATCGTCGTCTTCACTGAACCGGTACTCTAGCAAGTCCCTTTCCAACGCTCCTAGATCGGTCTCTCCCGGTTTCTCCGTCTTACTTCCGGTCCCGTCATCGTTATCGTCCTGATCCATCAATTCATCGTCGTCCGCATCAGGTTTTGGCTTGGGTCCCGAGGGTCCTTGTCGTGCGACTGTGCCCGAATCCGGCCGAGCCGGTACGGCCATGTCTCCTGCGTGATAAAACAATTCATCATCCACCAGGAATTCTACTAACTCCTCGCCATGTGGAGCCAGGTCTTCTATCGTTATATATGAGCCTCCTCTGCTCTCCCTTGCCACCTCCAGCATCACTACTTTCGCTTCTCCTGACCACTTCAGTCTCGATAAGTCATCCGCGGAAGAATACACTTCGTTCCACGTTTCAGCCGAGACCTCTGGTCTCCTGGAGGGTAGTGCCTTGATCTTTTTCCTGCTCCAGGCATCGGGGAATGAGAAGTCAAACGTATGCGCAGCGGCAGCGTTCCAGCTGATGAAGCGCGGCTCCATCCCTCCACTCCACTTCAGCATTCTCTTCTCTGCGTCACGAGCTGCTCCGATACGAGGGGCAATGATGGGAGATGTGACTCCCAACAACATCCTCCTTATCGGTGGATATCGAGGGCATTGGTCCGGCAGCGGCCTGGACCCAGGAAGCCATATTTGTTGATTCTCTTTCGCGTGGGCGTAGGCTCCTGGCAATTGAGGCACTCCCACAGCCTCTCATGTATCTTTCACCACTGGTCTCAAATTCCAAAGTTTTGGGTTAAACTGGATGTGGGACAGATCCTCACGGCCCATTCGGCATTTGAAGTGGTTGTTGAAGTTTATCAACACCCAGCCTGGCTCTGCTATTCTTCCGAACAGCCTATCGTCGCTAGCCAGCTTTCTCAGTTCACTCTGCTCTACCCAATTCAGCACGGAACAATCCACGACTGAGACCAGGTTGACGTACAACACTGATTTCCTGTACGCTTTAACTTGCACATCCGGGAACGCAAAAGACATCACCGGCCCATACACCACTGTGACGAATTCCCTCAGCCCGTGGACCAGAGCCAACGGATCAATCCGCATCATGACAGCTAAGTCCGTTAGTAAGGGCATGCCACAATACTGCTTGCATTCGCCTGCGTTCGTCGCAACTTTGTCTTCTCCCGTGACGCTTCTGTTCTGTTGCAAGAGGTATTGAAGCAGGAGAGTCCTCCAGTCTTTCATCTTCTTGAGCGAGGCGGTTTCCAACTGTGCATTGAACTCACGACTGGGTCCCTGTAGTTGTTCAGGGTAACGCAACAGCACAAGCAAGTCACCCAGTCGACCGTAGGTCATGGCAATCAGAGTCAGGAGTCCGTCCAATCTCAAATCTGCCAACGCTTGGGTAAAGAGGTTTGCCGGTCCTTTCACAAAGTTTTCATGACCAAATGTCACGTATAAGGCTAGCACCAGGCCAATCGACAACTTCCTGATGTCCTTGACGAAACTCGCGATCAGATTCCTAGATGCCTTCGGATAGCACGTCGATAGGAAAGATGGCGTCCATCCCACTCCCATTCCACCCAAGATAGCATCTGATCGTTCATACTGTGCCTTCGTGGCCAGCACATCAGCTTGGAACTTGTCCAGCGACATCGTGTTTACGTCTTGCATCAGTTTCAACATCTTGCCTCCAGCCAACTCCCGGGCATCAAATAGGTTCTTTAGATACACGTGTATCTCTTTAATTATTGCCGGCGCATGCTCGAACGCGTCCTCACCCAAGGTGCACAGCCTCGGTGACAAATACAACCATACGTTGTTGTGCGGCTTCGTGCGCAAAGCCATTGCCATGAGGTCCTCCTCCACTGACGTCATGTTCTTTCTGATCATCCTTCCCTGCTCATTCTCCGCATGATCCATCTGTCTGAACCAGAGATCATCAGCCCCCTGTTGTGCTAACAGATGATCGTCATCTACCCCTGGTCTTAGCTTCAGTAATCTGGCGAAGTTGGACAGCTCCAACCCCAGAACTTCGTCTAGCACCAACCGAGTTGTGCTACAATCTCTGAGCCCCTGTATGGCATTCGAAATGTCAGCCCAAACGGCGGGAAGCTCAGATCGGGACGGATAGTAATTGTCCGGGTCCACTACTCTGTTTGGGGCAGGAATTATCACGTTGAATATCCCCTCTGCTATCGTTGTGACCATTGTGTACACAAATTGAAGGGGTTCTGGCAACGCAGCGTAGCCCGGTGACAACACAAAGATCACCTTCACCACATTCATGGTGAAGCGTTGTCTTGCTGCTGCCTCTACCTCGGCCATCGCCGAGAGCAGTGTCATTATCGCCTCCCCTATAACCTCGTTAGTCGGGATCGACCCATCCGTCAGACGTGACAATAAGCCTCTGCTTTGTAGATGATCATTTGAGCCTGCGACCACTATTACCTGCGGCTCCATACTGACCACCCGTCGTACACTTATCATCATGCCTATCGCCTGTCCCCAGTCCAATTTAGGCGCCGTCAAGAAAATCACATCGGGCCAGAATAGAGAACGGGGCGTGTAGAGATAATCGGAGCCGGCCACAACCAGATACTTGGCAGCCTTCATGTCCAAGGGGTCATAAGCTGCAAAAAGGCCATCGCCTATCGGGGCCTTCAGGTTCCCATATCTCTTATCGTCTCCAACCACTGTTGTAGTTCGGGGGTAGTCCCTCGAATACTCGCCAGGCGTCTGACCGGGTGGTTTAGCGAATTGTCTGTACATCTTGTGATGCTTGTTGTTGGGCTTGTTCTCCGTCTGGAATTTGCCCTTGCGAGCAGGTGGTGTCCTTTCCCGGGTCCTATCTCGAACGTCGGTGAGCGACCGGGTGTTTAAAGGTCCAAAGGTATTGTCATGAGGCAATCCATCCAGGTCTACATGTCGGAGTGAGGTCAAGGAGCTGAATTTCTCCTGCTCTGCTAGCAGCCAATCCACGCCCGGTATCCGATAAAGTCGCGACACTGTGGGACTTTCTCCGCCAGTCATTCTCATTGCATCCTCCCGACACGTCAAGGTATTCATGTTCAACTTCGCCGACATGTTCGTCTTATACTGACCCCAATGACTAGGATCTGAACTATTCCAAAGCAGCCTGCTGCCTGATTCGATTCCCTCCGCTGGCACGGTACTTGTAGACGGTCCTGCTGTCGAAGCAGGATTTGTCGTGGCAGGCGAATCGTTCCTCCTAGACGCGGTCTGGGAGTTATTCCTGTTGTTCTGTTCCACCGATCTGCCGAGTCGGCTTCCAATCGATTGCGGCCTGGGAGGAGGAGCAGTCCCTAGCCTGTCTCTCACGTTTGAGCTCGGAGCGACGGTTGCGGCTCCAACCGTCTCCGTTGCCAAGGGCCCTAGACGGTTGGCGAGGGATTCGGGCACGGTTGCCCTTATTCTACTCCCTCCGGTCGAATTGGTCCGAGCCAAAGAACCGGTCGCCCTCGACTCTTGCTCCGCTTCCCTCAATTGCGTCTGAAACACATCATTAATCCAATGCCTCCCTCGTTGGGTATTGAAGTGCACTCCATCTTAAGTGAGCGCGATGTGGTCAGTCATGCGCAGCATATTTTCGAGATCCAGGAGTCGCAACTCGCCAGGGTTGTTTCTCACCAGACTGCGGGTCATTTCATTCCACCGCGTCACGTTGCCATTCATGAAATCTGCAGCTATGGTGCCCACCAAAGGATTTGGTGGTATCGTGCACAGGATCACGAGCTTGGGTCTGTACTTTTCTTTCAATTCGTTCAAGAGACACACCAATAGAGGTTCCCACTTGTTCTCCGGAGTCACGGGGGCTCTCGAGACGTCATTGGTCCCCAGCATTATTATTAATGTATCCAGATGATCCTCGCTCTGGAACTCCATCATTTTGATGACTTGAGCCACTGAGGCTCCTCCAAAGGACAGAATGGTAGTCTGACCATAGACGAAGATCTCATTCAGATCTCTCACCAAACTGTCTCCAATGATCAAATGGCGACTCCCTGGGGGAATTACTTGGTCGTTCGTGGCGGGGTTCCAGCTCATGTCATTCAGGCAGGCTCGAGGATGCTCGGCTGGCACTTGCGTGAACTGATGACGTGCCATCAGATTCTTCCTGATGTCTACCACGCGAGACTTCTCAAAGACTCCACCAGGCGCAGAACACGCTATCGTGCGGGTTGCTCGCTCCGAGCTATTTGATGAATGATCACGACGCTGGGAAGGAACGATCCTAGCCAGTGTCCGCTCAGTGCCTCTGTTGATCTCATCCATTGCGGCTCTGGCCACTTGGTTAAATGATTCCTGGAATTGAGGAGCTAGATAGGTGTCAGAAGGGTCTGGTATCGTGAACCTCTGACTCGAAGCAGACGGTCTCGTCTGCTGAGGAGCCTCGGGCCCCCTTGATGCACGCAAATCCAGAACCTCAGGTCCTCTCGATGCGCACAGCTGCTGCGCTGTTGTCCTGGGGCGTGTGTCGTTGGATCCCTCCGAGGATCTCATGCTCGCCAGGATTTCCGGTGACACTTGGCTCACCTTCGCCATATACAGCTCCTTCAGGTGCTTTATCTCATCCTCCTTGTAGGCCACCTGCAGATCTTCAAATTTCTTTTTCCATTCGTCTCTCTCTCGAGCTATCGCCCTGTACTCCTGAAGTTTGGCACACAGCTCACTCTGATCTCTCTCCTTCTTCTCCAGTGTCTCAATCGTCTCCGATGTCTGGATCTCTATCTCGCTCACTCTCACTCTCTTCAGGGGAGGAGCAGCTGTTGGAGAGTCGACCGAGTGTGATGGGCCTGGCCCATCACGTTGTCTCTTCGCTCCAATGAGTGGCTGCGCAGGTTGGACGGGTAAGGGCATCTCACCTAGCCGGTGGTCCCTTTGCTCACCTAGTCCTGGCTCACGAGCCAGGTCGTGGCCAGACATTTCTCCACGCCTCCATCTCATCAATCGGTTCCGGCCTCTCTCGGCGGTCCCGGACTCACCGAAGGCCAACATCAACACGACTTCTGTAGGGCGATTCCCTCGACCCTCTCGTCCTAGTGCATTGAGGAGTGCGACCACAAACATCGCCAACCCCGGGTCTTCTCGTGTGAAATCACAATCGATCAGCCGCTGATAGATCTCGTCTAGAGTCGCTCCTAGACTCGCTGAGAGGAATTCCATGAGTTCGTTCGTGTACCCATTTCTTATCGTGTTGATTCTTGTCGTCGTGTAGTTTCTCCGTTTGTTTCAATGAATTCAATAAACAATCTTCGATCAATCAAGATCTAAAAAACAAGTCGCGACTTAGAACCATCATTTTTGGATACAACATCAATCAATTCTTTAAAACTCTCCATTGAAATTCTTTTCACAATTCTGATTTAAAATTTTAGCACCAAGGTGGATCGTCCACCTTTATCTTTGTCAGAGTAGCACGAATGTGCGCTGTCACCTTGATGACCTGGAGTGCCCCCGGTCTTTTATGACACAAACATAAAACTTATGATAACAATAGCATAACATAGACACATAAATATCACACACCTACACTATCACATAAAAACATAATCCCTAATACTGTACCTAAAACCTAACCTAACCTAAACTTGACTCTAAGTCCTGTCGAATAACTTAATAAAAACCACTTATCGCCGAGCGCAATTCTTAGCATATACTCAGATAGTATTTTTTATGTAAGTAAACTTCTATGTCAGTCTCTGAAAATATCACATGCACAAGAGCGTACAACTCTCTCGGGTGTAGCTTCCCTCTATTGGGATCATAAACTGGTAACGAGAGAGTGGTCACACCTCTCTCAACCAGGAAATCCCTAAGTCGAGTCAAGGCCAATACCAAGCTCTCCGGATTCACGTGTTGCCTATCAGTAGCTTTCGTAACCAAAAAACACAAATATTTCCCTGGTATCTGTGATGCAACAGGGGGCAACGCTATCATTCCTCCTACACCAGGCCTCTGTTTCCACAAAAATTCGATATTCTTGTACTCTCTTTTAAAGTCAGCTGCTAGTTCTGTTTTGAAGCTTACGTCCGCGGTTATCGCTATGGCGCACGTGCGTTCCGTGAATATGAAATCGCTGTCCGTTATGACGATATTGTTCGAATAATGGTTCGGTAGATCAAAATACGATTCAAAGATTCGTCCAAAAGGTGGTTTCTTAGCATTCTCGCCCTCTGTCTCTAGTTCTCCGGTTTCTCTTGCCGATTTCAATTTTTTTATTATGAGAGTTTCGGTGTGGGTGAGTCCTACCCCCACTGGACGGACAAAAATATCCATCGACGTCCCCGTCGATCGCCCAAAGTCTAGCAGACCGAGGTTGGATTGTGGAACACGTAGAGGACCATCTGGGGCGACCCAGTTGGACTCGGTATTGTCATGACTGATGTATTTGACGCCGTCTCTATCGACGTCCTGAATCGTCAGGATCGTCTCTTTTGGATCTGACGGCAGATCATGGAGCCATTCAAGCACGCGCAAGTTTGTTAGTTCTTGCTCATGAGTCTGTTTTGCCTCTGGTTCGAACTCCACTTCCGGTTCTGATCGATCGTCGATCCAATCTTGATCCATATCGTTCACAAGGTCGATTTCTTCTATCATCGCCACTTCGTCCAGTCCCACCAGCGAGTCTATGACATCACTCACTACTATCCTGTCCACAACGAAGTCCTCGCCGTACGGATTGTATTTCTCCTGGTTTTTTCCTCTCTTGCTTTGGCGTGTTTCCATAGTGAGAGGAAAGTCAGGCTGTATTCCTTTGTCAATTTCGGTTTGTTCCGGGCAGTCCCAGTCTTCTTCGGCATAGGGTAGAGTTTCATCGTCCACCTCTACTCGCTCGGTCAACTCGAGATCCAGTGGTAGATCGCAATCGTCCACCACCTCATTCCCGTCGTTCTTGTCGCGAGTACCCCTTTCATTCACTTCACAAGCAGGATCCACTATTAAATAGTCTCCCTCTTGCATGTCCGCTGGGATGCACCAATCCTCTGACGAGGCATTGTGTGGTTTGATATTCTCGTAATGAGCCGCTCTTCCAGTGCTCAGCCGATAAAAACGACCTCCTTGGTGCACCTCTGTTATCTGAAATGGACCACGCCATTTCTTTAATAATTTCTTGGTTCCTTTTGGTGGAACCACTTCCTGGAACACCCAGACGTAGTCGCCAACTGAGTAGGCTTTCGCATCAGCTGTCCTTTTATCAAATCTCCTTTTTTGTCTAATTTGCGCCTGTTGCGTATTCCTCCTGCATAAGTCATTGAAGTCCTGCTGTCTTCTAATAACATCCCGCACGTACGTTTGCGGTGCTGTCCTCTTCCCCTCATATTCAGGGTAGAAAAACGTCAACGGGAGCGCTTTTTCATGACCCGTTAACATCATGTGCGGACTTATTCCCGTGGTGGAATGCTCCGTGCTGTTGTAAGCACCCATCACTTGCGGCAGGTGCTTGTCCCAGTCATCCATGTAACGCGAGCAATAGACTCTCAGCATGGATACCAGTGTGCGATTTTGCCTCTCGACTAGGCCATTCGTTTGCGGGTGATAAGTGGTCGAGTGGGCCTGCGCTACCTGCGACCTTTTCATCAACTCCTTCGTGAGATCGCCCACGAATGCTTTGCCATTGTCCGATTGGAACATGATGGGGCAGCCATGCCTCGCTATCCATACATTTATCAAATGATCGCATGTTTCTTCCGCCGATGCTGTCATGCAGGGTGCTGCCTCTGCATACTTCGTAAAATGGTCAATCATTACCAGCACCTGATTATAGCCCGTTGCTGTCATACAGATTTTCTGATGATCAATTTGCACCACTTCGTTGAAACCCGACGACTCTATTGACTGTAGTGGGAACCTTAGCTTCCTGGGATCCTTCGCCTGCTGACATGACAGGCACGCTGCGATCCACTTCTCACAAGCCTTTTTCAATCCCGGCCATTCGAATCGTTTCTGTATCCTGTTGTATACTTTGTCCACGCCTTGATGACCCATCTGATCATGTGAACGAAAGAGCAATTCGGTCTGGTACAACTGTGGTAACACTATTGAATTGTATTTATAAAGGACCTTGTCCTGCTCCTTGCGCTTACAGGCTACGATTCCGTCCTTGTTCAGGTACAACAAGTCTTTCCTCTTCAGGTAAAATTGCTTCAGGATTTTGTAGCTGTCTTCTTCCAAGTCTCCCTTGTCAGGTGCTCCATTCTCGATCCATCTCTTCAGACTGCTCGTCATTCTATCATTTCGTTGAGCCCTTAGGAGATCCGACAGCCTGTACCTGGCTTTCAAATACGTCTTCACCACGTTCATTTGCCCACTCATTATCTCCGGAGCATGAGCATCGTCCATCAACTTGACACACCATATCTTTTTCAAAGGCGTCGCTTCCTGCACAGATGGTTCCAGATTGGTCCGGACGACCGTACTATGTGGCAGCAATCTGGTTGGGCGTTTCGAAACTGCTATCAGCTCGAGCTCGTCTGCGGCATTATCTACCAGAGTGCCCTCTTCATCTGAGGTGTATCTGTCCCTGTCTGGATCCTGATGTGTTTCTCGGTCCAGCCCACGCTGTTTCCAGTCTACCAATAAGGAGTGGATTGCGATCTCTGACACATCGGAATTGGAAGTTGTTTCAGACGTGTTGTCCCAGGACTGGGGTCCCGAGTCAACACTTGAGTCAACTGATTCTCCAACATCATATCCCAAGTTGTCTGAGATGTTTCTCGACTCCCCGGACAAAACTCTGTCCATCGGTCGCTTTGAACCCGACTCCCCGGACAAAATTCTGCCCCTAGGTGGTCTAGTCAATCTCTCCCCGGACAAGTCGTCCTGCACGTGCTCAAAGGTGTCCGACTCCTCAGACGGGTCGTCCTTGACTGGCTCGAAGGTATCAGACTCCCCGGACATTGTCTCGTCCACGGACGAACAATCTGGGCTCGGCTCGTATTCCTCTTTTGCATCCGTGAAGTGCACTCTCCTCGTGAAGCTAGATTTCGACCTGATCCTGACTTCCTGAGTAGTTTGGTTCTGATTCAATGTTCCATATTCAGTGAACGAAGTTCTCAACAAGACTTCTTTCGGCATCGAGCTCACCAGCTGGTTGACGATCGACCTGCAATCCCGTTCAACGCCTCGGCTGCGAATGGACACTGGCCTCTTCTCTGTTCTCTCGGTGACAGTCAACCGCTGCATTGTCTCCATCCATTCACGATCATGCCTATCCACTTCCCTGTCCAACAAGTCACGGAGTTTTCCCATCACGTCCGGCGCCACGTTCACCGTCTTGTTCAATAAAGCGATGCTGTTTATACCCAGCCTGGTTAGTTCTTGCTGCACCAAGTTGGATCGGACTAGCAGATCCAACGGAACGGGCTCGCCTCTGGCTAAAAGCTTTATCTCCGCGGCCGTCTCCACTGGAAGGTCAGGGTGTCCAGGTATAGGATGTCCTGACTTGTCTAACCACCTAGTAAGTGGCAGCTTGTCGTAGGTTTCTTTGTCCAGAAAGGAAAACCCGTCTTTGATCTCTGATTGGTTAGCCTGTTTCTCCTCGAGGCGCTCATAAAATTCTGTCTTTTTACTGAGGCTATCTGCGTTCTGGTGCTTGTCACAGGTACGGTGCTCTATGATCATGTGGTATCCATCCAGGCGCACGATCCAACGACCAATATAGCTTTGGTCCATCGAATAGGTTTTCAGCCAGGCAAGGGCACGGTTATCCACACGTAACTTGAAGGGAGCACTCCCCAGGTAGGCCCTGTATTTTTCCACGAACGTGATCACAGCAAACATCTCCGCTTTTGGTGCGCCGTACTTCATCTCAGTATCGCTCAGGACTTTACTTCCGTAAGCTATCGGACGAAGAACCGTTCTCCCGTTCCACTCCTGCTCTTGGTGAAGTATGCCCGATATCGCAACCACTGATGCATCCGTGTCCAGTACGAACATCCCTTTCTCTGTTGGCATGCCGAGGACCGGTGCCTCGCAAAGTTCACGTTTGATGTTTTCAAATGAGACTTGTGCCTCGTCAGTCCAGGTGAACTTTTTGCCCTTGTTTCTCATCAACCTCTGCATGGGGTATATTTTGTCAGCATAACCCTTGATGAACTCTCGATAATAATTTGCGAATCCCAGAAAACTCATCAGCTGTGTATCTGTTTTAGGTGCCTTCCAGGTCAGCACCGCTTCAACCGCTTCAGGATCTGGTCTCACTCCATGTTTGTCAACCAGGCGGCCCAGATACTTTATGGAATCCCTGAGATTTCACACTTAGAGGGTTTGCATTTCAGACCCGCCTGCTTCATGCAAGAAAACACCTCCTCCAACCTCTCTATGTGGTCTTCTAAGGTTGATGTTGCAATCACGACATCATCGACATAACACATGATGAGATTCCCGTATTTCTTAGTGACGCTCGTGAGTGCCTGGGCCATCAGTCGCTGGAATGTGGCCGTCGCGTTGCACAATCCGAATGGCATCCTCTTCCACTGGAACAGTCCCAGCTCACACGCGAAACCTGTTTTCTCTCGATCTTGCTTTCTGAGTGGCACTTGCCAGAATGCGGAGCCCACATCCAACGTCGTGAAGAACTTAGCGTCTCCCAGCTTGGATAGGCTCTCATCGATGCGGGGGATCGGGTATGCGTCCTTTATAGTCACTGCGTTCAGATAACGGAAATCACAACAAAATCTGAGTTGTCCCCCTTTCTTTTTCGCCATGACCACACCACAAGCCCATGGGGACTTCGACGGCTCGATCATGTCGTACTCCATTAACATCTCGATTTCCTTCCTACACGCTTCTGACTTGTTTGGGGTCATTCTTCTCGCCCCTTCCCTATGAGGTACCGAGCCCTCTTCTATCTCAATCTCGTGCTCTACAAAATTGCAACAACCTATGTCAGCCTTATGTTTCGAAAAAACGTCTGCGTTCCGATTTAGCACCGCCCTGAGTGAATCTAGTTCCTTGTCTGATATTTTACCCTTCAGATGTTCTATCTCAGGTAGGACAGGTTTATTCACTGCTAACTCTGCCTCCGTCGGTCTCTCAGGGAAGTTGGAACAACTAGACAGCCCATCATCTGTTTCTGACTTCATTGAAAACAATTTCCTAGAAGATTTCAATTCATTCACTCTTTTCATTATACATTCTTGGTTCGCATGCAATGGACATTTAGTTACATCAAACTTTTTCAAGTTCTCCACACTCAGAAAGTCTGTGTTCAGAGGCAAAGCGTAGCCAAGTTTCTTTCCCCTCTGTATTGTCACTGTTGTTGCTTCTGTGTTCAATAACACACTCACACACAGTCCGCTCTGAGTGAGTGAGAAGCTTCTTCCTAAAATAGCCGAGCTTTTACTGTTTGGATTTGGTACCAGACACACCTGTCTGTCATTGCTGAGTTCATTCAAGTTCCTCATCCTAAACGTCGCTACTACGGCTTGGTTCGGTTTTAATCTAACTTTTCGATCCAGAAAAATCGGCACCTTGGCCTGATTAATTAAGATCTTATTAAGGGGTCTTTTCTCATACTTTCTCTCAGGATCCTTGATCCTAATCAATCCGTCATTGAGATCGATCGTGACGTCAAAATTGCGAACGAAATCCCTTCCTAGGATGAACTGGTCGGATTCGTCCAAATTCTCTACTACTAGGAAGCTCATCCAAAGATGTCTTCCTCCGAGCTGCACTGAGATGATCGGGGTTCGTCCGGCGACATAGATCGCTCCCTGATTGGCAGCTGCCAACCTGATGTTTGTCGGTATGAGATCCGACCTTTCGAAACCCATGTCGGTCCAAGTTTTGACTGGCATGACACTAACCACTGCTCCCGTGTCTAGCAGTCCCTTAACTGAAAGTTGTCTGCCTTGCACGTCCAGAACGTGTGCGGCCAGATCGGCCTCGCAACCAATATGCACCGCATCTTGTTCAAGCATCGCGTTGTGTCCGATTCGTCTGACCTTCAGCTCCTCTTGACCAATGTATATCCGACCAACCTGATCGTTCGCATCAGTTATGTGAGCTTTCGTGTAGATATTGATGCCATCCACATTCATCAGGATCGGGTAAGGGCCATGGACATCGATATAATGTCCGTCCACTTTCATCAGCCTCGGACCTCCCGTTGTGAGCAGCGCTCGCACTGCCCTGGAGTCCAGTTTGGGATCCTTCTCCTTCAGGTAGTCGGCATAGATGTCCAGGTGGACTAGTGTAATCTCAGATGGTTCACTCAAATTCTTGACCACCTGGTGCCCTGCGACTGAGATGATGGACATTATTTTGTTCCCCGCCTTCGTCATGCCGAAAGTCTTACCAGATATAACGTTCAGCTTTAGTCCCTGTTTTTTCGGTTCCTCTTTGTCTTCTGCTTCTGTCGTTTTACCCAGGACATTAAGACTTTCCCGAAGATCTGTGCTCTCCAGCTCCGACCTTACCCATTGCTCCACTTCTTTCGTGGCTAGGTCCTGTTTGACATTCTGCAGCGCTGTCCTTGCCGCCAGGCCGTAATCCACCTTGAGTGGGCTAGACGACTCTGCTTCGAGGTTCGAGGCTACCACCTCGTCAGGCCATGTCTTAACCTTTTTGGTCGTGAAGGTGCTCGGTGTCGTCTCCTTTCTCCGAGATTCAGCCTCGTTCATCAGACGTGCTCGACTGGCCTTGACACCCGAAAGCGCCTCTTCGTGGCGGGGATGTTTCGCGTCCGCTACTGCGTCCCAACATTGAGTACAATCCGACTTGAAGTGTCCCTCCAAATTACAGAAGAAACACCTCGGACCATATTTCATGATGAGCCCTCTGACGTACTCCTTATGATCCTCGTCGGTCGCGTCGTCGTCCTCGAGAAAGTAGCCTATGGCCTTCATGTTCTGTTTGTATGCAGAACACGCAGAAACGTGATGGTCCATCGAACCACAATTCGCACACGACCTCCTCTTGTCCATGTCATCGCGAGGTTTGTACCAACTGGAATTCGCACCAGTGTTTGTCCCGCTATTGTTGCCATAATTGCTGTAACGGTTTTGCGCCCTCGGTTTTATGAGTAAATACTCGCGTGACTTCATACGCAAGTCGTCAGGCGTGGGTACCTGGTCAAGCGACAGGGTGAAGTGAGTGGCCAACATCGTCTTCAACTCCTCACTCCTTACTCCATCCATGAACTTCGAAGCAATCGCCAAGTTTCGCTCGGATATTCTCTCATCCGGGTTGCTTCTCCTCCTGAGCAATTCAAGGTCGTCCAAGAATTTATCTATTGATTCTTCATCTCTCTGACGCCTCTTCTCGAACTTCACCATAGCCTGGTGCCCTTGTACCCCAGAGCCGAAACGATTCAGCAGGATGTCGAATATCTTGCGAGCGCTGTCTCTCTCATTGGCTCTTTTCGCCATTACACAATTTAATGCAGTACCCTCCAGGTTGCTCGTCAGCGCGCTGCACTCTTGTTTCTTGGAGAGATTCTCTTCCTCAAAGTGTAACTTCATCACCTCTATCCAAGTATCAATGCAGCCGTCTGACTCGTCTTTATATGACTTCGGCTTTTTCAGTGTTCTTCTTGACCTCTCTCCTCTCTCGGTTGACTTCGAGAGCTTGGTGATGAATGTTTCAAGAGATCTGTTCAGAGGCTCAAACATCGAGGCATACATCGTTGTGTCTTGTGAGACTGTAGTCAGATCTGGTACTGAACTGACTTGTGGCACGGTTGGCAATCTTGTCTCCGGGGTGGCATCTGCCTCCGGCGGGACTGGATTCGTCCAGCCAGGCCTCTGCGGGGCTGCCCTTGGCCGCTCCTTGTTTCTATGTTCGTAGTTCGTTCTCGAACCTTGCTGGGCTCTGGCACTGTTGCCCGTACCATCTCCAACATTCGCATTGCGTGAGCGCTCCCTTGAGTTGGAATGCTCCTGCCAACTACTCCCATTCAGGATCGCGTCAAGCTTCCGCATCATCAAGTCAGATTGGGCGTCCAACCTCTTTTCCAGGCCAGTCATCGTTTGGGCGTAAGTATTATCATGATCATTCAATAATCGCTCGATCTCTCTTGTCATCCTAGCCTCTCTTTCCTCTGACTCTTTGTTTGCTGTGCCAGGCTCTCAGCCAGGCATTGATCGGTGTTACGAATCAATTGAGCCTGATCAAACCTCGCCTGCGACTTCACGTGCGTTAGCTCATCTTTCAAACTCTCTCGACCATGGTGAGCTCTCTCGTCAACTTGATCTATCCTCTTAGTCATGTCCCGCCTCAATTCATCCAGGCCATTCATCACACCAGCGAACATATCACTTATGTCACCAGCTGCCCCCAATGGCGGGGTTAGCCCCAGAGAAGACGAGGTCAACTGCGGCTGTAGCCTAGTACTCGATGACGCACCGCCCTTTTGCTTGTGCATTGACGTCATTAGTCTGTCAAACGTTGATGATGCTCCCATCGTTATCCCATCTGACATAGGCCTGGTCGGCGAGGCAGAAGACGCCTCCCTGCTCATGTCGTTCCTTGGGCACGGTGTGAAGTTCACATCCGGATGGGTTATTTCCGGTTGGTCGTAACTAGAGGATAGACCTCCGGCTTGTAGCGACGTCACGCGCTCATCGTACAAAGACTTCCAACTTTTCTTTGCCTCCGAGAACGTCTGCTCTTCACCCGGACTCATACTCGACATCATCGCGTTGTTGCTCTGTTTGGCCAAAGATGAGTGTGCACTTGTCGGATGTGAAGGTTCCTTTCTCCATTTATAGCTCTTAGTCTCTGATTTGGACATTCCCCTGTACAACACTTCCTCCCGAGGTTCGACCTCGGGACGCTCCGAGGTCTCCTCTGTCCTCTCGACTTCCTCCCGTTCGAGGACCTCGTCTGGCTCAAAGTCGGGTCGAATGAGCGTTCGCTCCCCTTCGTCAAAGGGATCCACCAGCGTTTCGCTCGCAGGCTCGGCCTCGGCGCTCCGCCTTTGATTGCCATCGAGGTTTTTCTCGCTCCTTAGTTTCATTTCGCTCACTGAAAGATCAGGTTGACCTTTAGTCGATTCGTCTTCAGCAAACGCGTCGGAAGCGCTGCTAAACGAGGTTTGGCTACGCCTAGTTCTAAACTTCCGCGTGCTTCCCTTGCTTAGCCTGGGAATTTTAGTAGTCGATCCTAGCGAGTCCCTGCGCTGCATAGTTTTTAACAAAATGAAAGTATTCGTAATTTGATGGCAATGCAAACGTACCACAAACAAGATTTAGTTAAATCACTTAACGCTGCCTACTCGATTCCGTCAGTATCAAATTGTCTCTTAGATCTCTCACGACTAAACTGGTGACTCAGCTAAAGTTACACACAGGGTCTACCCAGTATTGATATAATGCTAACTCAACCCGGTTGTATAGTATAACAGTATCACTAAGTTTCCACAAGATATAATCGACACACAAAACACAATCGATAATCAGATAAGAATATCTTACAGGTGACAGCTACCTTTTGTCAGTATCAATTTATCGCCACACAATTTATCAAGTCACTGCTTTGTTAAAATTAAACAATCTTTGATAAAAAGCAGTGATGATTCAGAAATAAATAAATAAAACTTAGTCTTAAAGAAAAAGACTTCCCCCAATCGGAACGATCCGAAAGAACGAAGCCCAGGACACAGTCTTCTCAAGTGGGTGTGTATCTGCCTAATACACCCACCGAGGTCTTCTTTTAGGTGTCCTGCGATTGCCCGAGCTGTCCTACTAAGTAGCTCAAGGCAACCTCTGATCGAAAATTCGTAAAGTCTATGAAAAAGCTCTCCCACACTCGGACTGCTCCAAGTGCACGAGAGTAGGGAACAATCTTTCTTCTCAAGTGGGCGTGTATTTGCCTAATACACCCACCGAAGTCTTCCTTTATTTGTTCCCGGATTGCCCGAACTTTTCTATTAAGTAGCTCAAGGCAACCACACGACCAAAATCACAATAAAAAAATTTCTTTGTTCGGGTACTTCTGATACACCCAATGTAGAATCCAAAGTTGATCACGAATTTCCGGGTCAAAATGGGTTCTTATGATCCTGATAAGCACGCCTAATATCCTAATATGATCCTAAATAAATGGATATTTTCCGTTTCCCAAATTGCCACAGAAGGTTTACTCAAGTCTCCAACGAGGAAGATCGTTAGAAGGTTTAAGACACTCCGGAGGGTTACCTCGGAGGAAACCTTGATCACCCAAGTTACTTCGGAGGGTACCTTAATCACCCAAGTTACTTCGGAGGGTCCCCCTAAATTTACTAAGGAGGGTCAATAAGATGCTTAATATGCTCCGGAGGGTTACTTCGGAGGGTACCTCCAAAATCTTCAAATTTTTTGATCTCGCTTAGAAGGTTCTCCCACTAGCTTCAAAAAACTTCAAAACAAGCTAAAAGCTCTAAGGGGAGCTGTTTTAACTTCTTTGGGTGATCTCGTGGAAATTTTCCACTAAGGAGGGTTGCTAAGGGGTTTAGCTGACTCCGGAGGGTTACTTCGGAGGGTTCCCCCAAAATCAAGAAAAAAGGTTATGTCACCGCAACAAAGTCTCCAAAAGCGGTCTACCTGACTTAAAACTAGGTTGGCTGACACGGTCAACCTTCCCAGTTGAATAAAAAGATGTTTTGATAAAATTTTCTGCCGCTCGGAGGGTTGCCCGTGATTTGGACCCTCCGAACCAACAAATTCTAAAAAAAATTTTCTTTTCCGAAATAATCAACCCAAAAACGGTTGCGATTCGGAAAAGTGGTCAAAAACGTCGACTTATGGTACCAAAATTATCCCAATCCGTTGGCTAGTCTTTGAGAAATCGCCAAAAACGCGTTCGTCAAAATGGCCTTTTTTCACCACCTAAATAGGTTCTGAAAGACATTTTCCGCAATTCCATTCGAAAGTGCCTAAACATACTTGAAATGAGCGTAGCAGCCCTGTACGGCACTGGAATAATGCAAAAAACCGGACCAAAATTGGTTTAGAAACAAAAATTTGGCCAAAAACTATCAAATTTGGACCCTCCGATTCCTTCCTTTTCCAAACCTTAAGTCGTTAGCTCTATCCAAGGAGCTACTCGGAGGGTTACCCAAAAATTTCTCTAGTAACCGAGCACGTTATGCTAGCACGCTCCTAACGCAAAAAATTTTATTGCTCTAACTCTAAAAACTCAAAAACTCGATCCCCAAAACAGATTGACGAATTACAGAAAATTATCAAAATTTTGATCAAAAAATTTCCGTTTTTCTAACTTCTACTGAGTCTTTGCTCACGCGGTTTCTTTAGTGAAGGGGATCGAACTACGTAGCTACTCTCTATATAAAAGCTTTTTGCCTATCAGAAAAGCTCGGATATCCGAAAATTTGGGGGTCTACAGTTTGGTCGAAAATTGGTAATTTTCGACAAAAAATGGGTGTTTCTTGGGTCTATATAGGAGATAAGTAATATATAATAAGGATAATAATCTATTAATAGTCGTTAATGAATAGTACTATACCCTCCTTTGCACCAAAATATCCGAATTAAGACCCTTAACTCGGAAATTTGTAATCGATGGAGGGTACAATCGGACCGCGCCAATCGTGCCCCCCACCACTTAAGTTTTAATGAAATAGTATCCGAACGATACTAAAATTGCTTCAACGATACCCAACAGTCGTTGCGGATGTTGTCCTTGATGTCCCTGTTGAGCGTGGAACACGCCGGTCAGCTTGCCACTCTACCCTCCGGTCACCGGCAAAATCACCATTAACGTGCTTAAACACTCAAATTACACTCGAGGGAGGGTATCCAACCCTTCACCAAAACACACAATCTTTCTATCAGAAACGATATAAATCAATCTGAAACAACAACAAATAGGAAGGTCAGATCACATCTCGTCCGGAAATAACATATAAACTGTCACTTTATGTTTTTTACTGTTTTTGGTTTTTTTTTTGGATTTTTTACTGTTTTTTGTTTTTAAATAAATTTATTTTTGGCTTTTTCTTGGTTATACACTATTTTTGTCTGGTTTTACGCTTTCTCTTTAATTGTTTTTGGTCCCGGGACCTCGGGACAAGCGGGTTCATGACTTCCCACCTAACCCTCCGGCCCCCGGAATTTTCGGTGTTAACTGAGTTAAAAAGCTAAATTGTACTAGACGGAGGGTACGCACCTTCCCCCTAGTACAACAACGGTCATTAAGGCCTCTAACTCGGGCATACGCCCGGAGCGGAGGGTTCGTCGCTGAAACGCTTGCTGATCATGATGGTTTCATGCCTTTAACAGGCCCACCCAGGAGCGCCATAAAAACGTCTATGTAACATTCGCCCAAATATCACACAGCGACGGAGCGTAGAAAAAGTACCTATTAACGACTGGCAGGCGTCAGTTACCTTAATTCTACTCGTTTTTCACCGTCTCGACCTTGCCAGTTGATTTTCTGGTCTGTCTAGGGCAAAGTAAAAAGTTACCATTTTTAGGCCATCAGTCGAACGACTTTTGATCAGCTTTCGTTTGCATGCGAACACAACCACATAGCTGAGTCTCGGATCCTCAGACTACGTGATTGTCATTAAAAACACGGCTCGAACAATCTATTTTTATATGTTTTTGTGTGACAGTTTTATATTAAATCCATTGGAGATGGATTGACCCTTTCCTTTTTCTAGCTACTCATGCTCTGAAATATTAAATAATAACGGTGTTAATTAAGATCTATGACATTATAGCAGCTATACAGTCAGTCTATACAGTCCCTTCACATAGACAGTCTCTGGGGGACCAAGCCTCCGCTCCCGTGATATTCTTGAGATTACACTCTTATCTCTTATATTTCGTGTCCCGGGAGGGTTCCGTGGTATATTTCTTCCCCCACTGAAGCCTCCTTCTCCACAAATATCTGTCGCTAAGGTCCTTATCGTGTGTTTTTGCCACGATAAGAGGCTCCGTGATTTTTCTGTCTCTGATACAACTGTTCTTCACAATCTATGGCGTCGTTCTGATTTTCGTCTTTTTATTCAAAATGGCCGTCTTTTTTCTATTTCTCAGAAATGTTCTTCTTCCAATCGAAATTTTAAAAGTAAAAATTCTAGAACATTCTGACCCTCCGTCGCCACACTTTTTTTGTTCATAAGGCCTTTTTTCACTCTTTTTTATGTCGCCGGAAGGTTGTGCTGTGTCATCTGGCAGAATGGCACAGTGAGAGCTTTAATAGTAAGACGACTTGAAGACTGGGAGAATAGTAAGTTCAATATTCTACTACAAGAAGCCAAACGATGTTCACAAAAACAACCCAGGAATCCTATGAAAAAAAAACAGATCTGAAGACGAGCACACCGCAGTGGTTTTTGCACAAATGATGATGGAAGGGAAAGTTCGGTCTGCCATGCGTTGGCTGACAAGCAGATCTGCCGGAGGTTTGCTCCATCCAAATGACGAAGTTATTGATTCCACAACAAAAACAAGAAAATTAGTCATTGAAATTCTGAAAGAAAAACATCCCGTAGCAGCACAGTCAAAACAAGAAGCAAGAATACAGGTAGACAGCTTGCCTGAGTTAGAAACAGTAAACATCACTTCTTCTTATACAGAAAAATTTGCGATGTCAATGCACGGTGGAGCCGGACCTTCAGGAACAGATTCGGAACACTGGAAAGACGCATTTCTTCGATTTGGAGGACACAGTTCGGCTTTGAGAGACGAAGTGGCAGCGCTGATCACAAAGATAGCTAACGAAATTATTCCATGGAACCAAATACGAACAATGATGTCAGGTCGTGTGATCGCTTTGGACAAGTGCCCCGGAGTTAGACCCATTGGCATAGGTGAGTGTTTGCGAAGAATAATGTGTAAATGTATGGCCGAAGCGACCAAACAAGATCTCGAAGAAACCTGTGGATCTCAACAACTAGCTTGTGGTGTGAAAGCATGAATAGAAGGAGCTGTACACGCAGTGGAGAAGTTGTTTAATAGCACCAAAGAAGAAGGGCATGGATTTCTATTGATGGATGCCTCAAATGCTTTCAATGCATTGAACAGGGAAACGGCTCTAAGGAAAGCTAGAATACTTTAGCCAAGGTGCTCACGATTTCTTTTCAACACTTATAGAGGGTATGCGCCGCTAATTGTTGCAGGAACGACAGAACTTCTTTTCAGTAGTGAAGGCACTACACAAGGTGATCCACTAGCGATGTTATTCTATGGTGTTTCATTGATGCCATTGATTGAGTCACTGAAAGACCGAGATAAGTATTTACAAACATGGTACTCAGATGATTCGGGAGCTCTCGGCGCACTAGAAAACCTGGTTGAATGGTTGTCATCTTTTACTGAAAACGGCCCGAAGTATGGCTATTATCCCGAGCCAAGCAAAAGTTATTTGATTGTTCACCCGAACTTTGAACTTTGTTGAAAAAGCTCATCAATTGTTTGACAGGTTCGCCATCAGAATAGTTGAAGGTAGAAGATATTTGGGCAGATTTATTGGCTCTGATGAAGGCAAAATTCTTTCACTTTAAAAAAGGTCCAAAAATGGTTGGATTGTCTTGGCGAGTTGTCCAAAGTGGCAGAAAAGAACCTCAAGCTGCTTTAGTTGGATTAACAAGATCACTGCAATGCGAATGGAATTTTGTCCAGAGAGTAGTCAAAGATACGTCGCAGTTGTTTGCTCCTCTCGAGAAAATGTTGGAGGAAAACTTTTTGCCAAGCTTACAAGGAACTTCTAGTGTCACACACTCTGATCGTGTTTTGTATTCACTTCCTGTCAAAAGAGGAGAGAAACTAGGAGTGCAAAATCCAATAGAAGGTACCGAACCAGCATTTTCCACTTCACGTGAAGCAACCGACTGTCTCGTGAGTTCGATCCTTCTCCAAGATGATTTCGACCAAACTCTACACAAAACAAAATGAGAGAAGCAAGAGAAAACCACGAGGAGAAACAAAATGCTTTGGACAAAGATAAACTCGATGAATTGCTTGCTTGCAGTTTTACCAGCAGATCAGAAACGAGCGATCCGGAGAATAATTGACAACAACTGTTCCTTGTGGCTAACTTCGCTGCCCTTGTTGAAAGATAATTTTGATTTGTCAGCCACAGAGTTCAGAGACGCTCTATGTGTCAGGTACAGAAAACCACTCAAACGTTCTTTCTCGAGATGCGATAGATGTCAACAAGATTTTGACTTACAGAATGCACTTTCTTGCAGGACTGGTAACACTACGACACAACGAAATAAGAGACGCAGTGGGCGATCTTGCTTCAATTTTGTGGAAAGATGTAAAAAGAGAACCTTTCGTAAAAGAACCAGATGTAGAAAATGGAACCCCGGCACTAATTGCAGATCTTTCAGCTCGTGGGGTTTGGGATAGACAGTCGGCTGCGTCGTTCGACATCCATGTTACAGACACTGACGCTCCGTCTTACCAAAACCGCAATCCCATGAATGTACTGAAAACTGCAGAGATTGAGAAGAAAAATAAGTATGGACCAGCTTGTGAAGAAAAGCACATGTCTTTCACTCCACTTGTCACTTCAATAGATGGTGTTTTGGCACCTGAGTTCACGTTTTTCCTCAAACGACTAGCAGATGTGCTGGGTGAGATGTAGAATTTCATTCGCTATACTAAGAGCAACCAACATTTGCATCAGAGGCACAAGATCCAAATAGCGATCCCTCGGCGTTGAGGACGGTTACACAAATGGAATGGCATTCTAAATATTCACACGCTGTTAACTGGGGCTTTCATCGCGCATAACTGACTCCTATGATATTAGAATTTCGACACCATTTGCATATTATTTCGAAGAATATGAGATGTTTGAGGATAAAAACACAGGATGACAACTGTGAACAAGCAAAGAAAAACTTTTCCTTGCACCATTCGAAACCAATTTATTTTGATATGGGAATTAAAATTTTGAGATTTGAAAATTTCTTCACAATATGAGGAAGTTTTGCAGTGTGAATTAATTCACAATTCGATTACTTTTGGTATTCATTTATAAGTACACACTAAGATAGGACATTGAGCCATTTCAAAAATCAAAATAGGCAAGAAATAAAGAAAATGTAATAGCTCAGCAAATTTAATTCAGAGTACTTTAACGAAGTTAAAAAAGACAAGAAAAAGACAAGAGATTTTAAGACAAGAAAAAGCGTTAGGCTGTAACACATCTCATGACAGAAGAGGTGATATGGCTAAATAGTTGAACTTTTAAACCAATCATAAATCATTAACGGCGTGAGTTACAATCTTTACGTGGCAACGTGAAAAAAATTCTGATATCCTACCTCCAATTAGCAGAGGAAAAAATGCTAAATTCCTACTTGACAAGAAAAGTTGATTCCGGGATTGAAAATAAATAAGATTTCTCCATTTTTCAAAAATTTTGGTTAGTTTTTTGGGACATTAAATCCATCGGTTCCAGTTTTTAAATCACAATATGATCGTCAGAGAAAGTTTTTCTATCATTCTCGTCTTGCATCGCGCAGTACTTGCACTCGGGTTATATATAATACGGACTAACCCAGACTAGTGATGTGTCCATGGGGCAAGTCATCCGGGTCCTCCTCCATTTTAGCCAGCACATATCCCACTATCTTGCCACTGTGCTCGTCCTCAGCCACAAAGGACATCTGGGGCCAGGAGAGTCCGTGGTAGAAGTAGTACTTCATCTGGTAGTTCTCAGGTAGACAGAGAAGGTTGCAGTGCTGCATGTTGAGCAAGTCTGCTGGCTTGGCCAGTCGCACAGTCACCATTGTATTGTGACAACACAAACAAGTTATCTGAAAAACCATTATAAACAGGAAGATACATTTTTAAGACACCTAATCAGCCGAAGAAAAGAGCACTAACTTTTTTTTCTAAATTTAATTAGAAAAGAATATAGGAAAAGGCAGGGGAGATTGTAGCGACATGTCTTAAGTCAAAATCTTTTAAATTTTAACCAAAACAAATCTGTTTCGACTCCGATAAAAAAGCTATCAAAAAAGCAAGCCAGTTAAACTTCATAACGAGATGAGCTAAAAACTCAATATAATCTTCCTCGAAATATCTTTTTTTTTCATCTCAGCAAAAAATAAATAATACTCACTTGGCACAAGCAAATTATCACAAGCAACAAAACGGCACGTATAAACGCCCGGTTAAACTACTTGATGTTATGCCTCGCATACAAAAGTCACATACTACGGTCAAGTCTCAATAAAACATGTTATCTACAAACTAAGTGAAACAATCACAAGTGACATTTACTTGAAACCAACTGCGAACAAAAACCCACAAAAAAACTGCGTTCAAAATGTGCTCCGAACCCCAAATGTCAAGAGTGAAAAGCAATGCAACTTGAGAGGAGTAAAAGTGCTCAGAGCTTCTATCCGACTAGACCGAATCAACAGACTAGACCTTACTACAGGCAGCCCTACCCAGTCCCTGACCACCGACTGCAGCTGCCAACTAGAAGATATGTGACATCTCCTACATTTTCCTTGGCCAGCGAGTACCTCGGAAGCAGAGATAGACTCAGGGATGTTTATTGCTTACCACTGAAAAAACCACAGAAACAATTTCATCTAGCAAAGATTGCATGAACTTAGGAGCTTTTTACTTCAATTTATGAAGATATTATCGAAAAAAAAACACTCGAAAATTTTTCAACCAGATGAGTTATGACTCAAAACTCTTGGTACTGATATATTGTAAAAAAAAGTTGAAAAAAAAGAGTTAAAAATTGGTCATAAGGTGCTAAAACTTACAAAACAGCAAAAAGACTGGTAGCCGATTGTTAATTTGAGGCTCTCTATATAATTTTTGTAAGAAAAAAGTTGATAAACATTCCACTGTTAGTCGCCAGAAAGTGACTCTTCAACCCGATGGATCCGTGCTTTTCCAACCCGTTTGGCAACTCCAGACACGGCCAGGTAACGGAGGCATCCAGCAGCTGAAACGAGTACGCACCAGTCAATCGCTTCGTCCGGAGTCCACAGCCAACGACAGGGATTAATTAAGCAATCTATGCTCCCAAGGCAAAATAAAACTACGGAGTAGAAGTAGTACCTAAAAAAACAATTGGGCTGTTGTTTCATGCTTCGCACGAGGGTAATTTAATGCTTAATTGTTTCGATTTCAAAATCTAGAAAAAACAGCCATTTTTTCTACCCGCATTACATGAACAGCCGTTTTGTGGTCGAATCAATTATTTTTATAAAGTTTTCTATGAGGACTAAATATGTTTTGACTTCACAGATCACTTTATTAAACACAAATAACATCAACAAAAATTTACATTTCTTAAAACTGCGACGAGAGTGCTTGAGGAATAAGATTCAAATAACTTCTTTTAAAGTTACTTTACTGGTTTAAAAAACCTTTTCTAAAATATGGGACGAATGCTCAAGTTGATCCCATGATACGACATCAGTGAATATGCTGACGATGACGAGGATTCGGATACAATTAGGAAGAGAGGGGAAGTGAAGTTACTCCAGGTGCAAGTACCTCAAGACAGGTGGTCTGCAAAGTCAACTGCCGATGCAACGAGGTTACTCAAGTTTAAATTTCTCAAACACTTCGCAAAAAGACAAGCAGGACCTTTTGAGCCGAGAGGCGCTAAGTTTTTGCTGCTTCAAGAATAACCGTTTAAGATGCGTGCCTATAAGTACTGATATCTTTTTAAGAGTAAAAAACAGCATATGTATTTGAATATTTACAAAACACGTCTCCAAGGTCGGATGTTCAAAGCCCATTATGATACGAGCTCGTTGCTTGAGAGTGAGGCAACATTATCCAGCCCAGAAAACTAACCAAAAAACAATGCATGTATATAATAAACAGGTACACAACATCGGTTCTCCTTGAAGAACTGAACAGCTCGTATGTTGGTCCTTTCCCTTATAGATAAACCACCCCAAATGTATTAGCTGATTTCAAAAAGCTATGTTCATCTAATCAATTCCACTTTTATTGATGTGGCTATTTAGATTCTACTTGACAATGACAGACATCACGGCTGACTTCAAGCGATCTGAAACTCATTTTGTTCTCGAAATACCAACCGATCAACAGTTTTCGCCAAGTCTGTACCAGGTTCCAAAACGCAAACAATGGAGAGATAGACTGTTCATATTCATACCCGCAAAACTGTTCGAGTTCAGAAGCAGTTGCAAATACCAAAACATAACAGCGAAAAGGCGGAAAGTTAAACAAGTCACTCGACGAGCTACAAAAATTGAACGAAGGATTTTGCATCATTTTTGATGTGATGTCTACTAATATAAATAGCACTTTCCAATACACAGTTTGGATAATAAGTTTTCTTCTAACGGACAGTCGAGTCCTGCGTTACATGATAATCAAGCCACTCACGAGTTGTTGCATCGTGGCCTATTCGTTCTAAAATAGCAAGCTCCTATTTAACTGTAGCATGGAACATTTTATGTTCAAAAACTTGATCTCTGAAAAGACTAGGCCCTACACAATGAAAAGAAAGCATATTGGCTCTAACAGCAGTTCCATCTGGTTTGAAAAATTACAAACCAGAGTCTTAATTCTCTTGTTTTACCTTTTGTTTTTGATAATATGATTACCGTTTTTTATTCGAATCCGCTTTATCACATCTAAAACAAAATCCTTAAAGAGCACCATCAACTATCAATGCGGATACAGCTCATTCTATTTCAAATTGCCGAGCAAAAAAACTGCATAGATATGCAGTCATCATGATCTCATGGGAAACATCAATGATCAGTAAAAACATCAATGATCATTTTCGACATTATGCCATCATCAATCTTTACGTGGCAACGTGAAAAAAATTCTGATATCCTACCTCCAATTAGCAGAGGAAAAAATGCTAAATTCCTACTTGACAAGAAAAGTTGATTCCGGGATTGAAAATAAATAAGATTTCTCCATTTTTCAAAAATTTTGGTTAGTTTTTTGGGACATTAAATCCATCGGTTCCAGTTTTTAAATCACAATATGATCGTCAGAGAAAGTTTTTCTATCATTCTCGTCTTGCATCGCGCAGTACTTGCACTCGGGTTATATATAATACGGACTAACCCAGACTAGTGATGTGTCCATGGGGCAAGTCATCCGGGTCCTCCTCCATTTTAGCCAGCACATATCCCACTATCTTGCCACTGTGCTCGTCCTCAGCCACAAAGGACATCTGGGGCCAGGAGAGTCCGTGGTAGAAGTAGTACTTCATCTGGTAGTTCTCAGGTAGACAGAGAAGGTTGCAGTGCTGCATGTTGAGCAAGTCTGCTGGCTTGGCCAGTCGCACAGTCACCATTGTATTGTGACAACACAAACAAGTTATCTGAAAAACCATTATAAACAGGAAGATACATTTTTAAGACACCTAATCAGCCGAAGAAAAGAGCACTAACTTTTTTTTCTAAATTTAATTAGAAAAGAATATAGGAAAAGGCAGGGGAGATTGTAGCGACATGTCTTAAGTCAAAATCTTTTAAATTTTAACCAAAACAAATCTGTTTCGACTCCGATAAAAAAGCTATCAAAAAAGCAAGCCAGTTAAACTTCATAACGAGATGAGCTAAAAACTCAATATAATCTTCCTCGAAATATCTTTTTTTTTTCATCTCAGCAAAAAATAAATAATACTCACTTGGCACAAGCAAATTATCACAAGCAACAAAACGGCACGTATAAACGCCCGGTTAAACTACTTGATGTTATGCCTCGCATACAAAAGTCACATACTACGGTCAAGTCTCAATAAAACATGTTATCTACAAACTAAGTGAAACAATCACAAGTGACATTTACTTGAAACCAACTGCGAACAAAAACCCACAAAAAAACTGCGTTCAAAATGTGCTCCGAACCCCAAATGTCAAGAGTGAAAAGCAATGCAACTTGAGAGGAGTAAAAGTGCTCAGAGCTTCTATCCGACTAGACCGAATCAACAGACTAGACCTTACTACAGGCAGCCCTACCCAGTCCCTGACCACCGACTGCAGCTGCCAACTAGAAGAGATGTGACATCTCCTACATTTTCCTTGGCCAGCGAGTACCTCGGAAGCAGAGATAGACTCAGGGATGTTTATTGCTTACCACTGAAAAAACCACAGAAACAATTTCATCTAGCAAAGATTGCATGAACTTAGGAGCTTTTTACTTCAATTTATGAAGATATTATCGAAAAAAAAACACTCGAAAATTTTTCAACCAGATGAGTTATGACTCAAAACTCTTGGTACTGATATATTGTAAAAAAAAGTTGAAAAAAAAAGAGTTAAAAATTGGTCATAAGGTGCTAAAACTTACAAAACAGCAAAAAGACTGGTAGCCGATTGTTAATTTGAGGCTCTCTATATAATTTTTGTAAGAAAAAAGTTGATAAACATTCCACTGTTAGTCGCCAGAAAGTGACTCTTCAACCCGATGGATCCGTGCTTTTCCAACCCGTTTGGCAACTCCAGACACGGCCAGGTAACGGAGGCATCCAGCAGCTGAAACGAGTACGCACCAGTCAATCGCTTCGTCCGGAGTCCACAGCCAACGACAGGGATTAATTAAGCAATCTATGCTCCCAAGGCAAAATAAAACTACGGAGTAGAAGTAGTACCTAAAAAAACAATTGGGCTGTTGTTTCATGCTTCGCACGAGGGTAATTTAATGCTTAATTGTTTCGATTTCAAAATCTAGAAAAAACAGCCATTTTTTCTACCCGCATTACATGAACAGCCGTTTTGTGGTCGAATCAATTATTTTTATAAAGTTTTCTATGAGGACTAAATATGTTTTGACTTCACAGATCACTTTATTAAACACAAATAACATCAACAAAAATTTACATTTCTTAAAACTGCGACGAGAGTGCTTGAGGAATAAGATTCAAATAACTTCTTTTAAAGTTACTTTACTGGTTTAAAAAACCTTTTCTAAAATATGGGACGAATGCTCAAGTTGATCCCATGATACGACATCAGTGAATATGCTGACGATGACGAGGATTCGGATACAATTAGGAAGAGAGGGGAAGTGAAGTTACTCCAGGTGCAAGTACCTCAAGACAGGTGGTCTGCAAAGTCAACTGCCGATGCAACGAGGTTACTCAAGTTTAAATTTCTCAAACACTTCGCAAAAAGACAAGCAGGACCTTTTGAGCCGAGAGGCGCTAAGTTTTTGCTGCTTCAAGAATAACCGTTTAAGATGCGTGCCTATAAGTACTGATATCTTTTTAAGAGTAAAAAACAGCATATGTATTTGAATATTTACAAAACACGTCTCCAAGGTCGGATGTTCAAAGCCCATTATGATACGAGCTCGTTGCTTGAGAGTGAGGCAACATTATCCAGCCCAGAAAACTAACCAAAAAACAATGCATGTATATAATAAACAGGTACACAACATCGGTTCTCCTTGAAGAACTGAACAGCTCGTATGTTGGTCCTTTCCCTTATAGATAAACCACCCCAAATGTATTAGCTGATTTCAAAAAGCTATGTTCATCTAATCAATTCCACTTTTATTGATGTGGCTATTTAGATTCTACTTGACAATGACAGACATCACGGCTGACTTCAAGCGATCTGAAACTCATTTTGTTCTCGAAATACCAACCGATCAACAGTTTTCGCCAAGTCTGTACCAGGTTCCAAAACGCAAACAATGGAGAGATAGACTGTTCATATTCATACCCGCAAAACTGTTCGAGTTCAGAAGCAGTTGCAAATACCAAAACATAACAGCGAAAAGGCGGAAAGTTAAACAAGTCACTCGACGAGCTACAAAAATTGAACGAAGGATTTTGCATCATTTTTGATGTGATGTCTACTAATATAAATAGCACTTTCCAATACACAGTTTGGATAATAAGTTTTCTTCTAACGGACAGTCGAGTCCTGCGTTACATGATAATCAAGCCACTCACGAGTTGTTGCATCGTGGCCTATTCGTTCTAAAATAGCAAGCTCCTATTTAACTGTAGCATGGAACATTTTATGTTCAAAAACTTGATCTCTGAAAAGACTAGGCCCTACACAATGAAAAGAAAGCATATTGGCTCTAACAGCAGTTCCATCTGGTTTGAAAAATTACAAACCAGAGTCTTAATTCTCTTGTTTTACCTTTTGTTTTTGATAATATGATTACCGTTTTTTATTCGAATCCGCTTTATCACATCTAAAACAAAATCCTTAAAGAGCACCATCAACTATCAATGCGGATACAGCTCATTCTATTTCAAATTGCCGAGCAAAAAAACTGCATAGATATGCAGTCATCATGATCTCATGGGAAACATCAATGATCAGTAAAAACATCAATGATCATTTTCGACATTATGCCATCATCAATACACAAAGAAATAACGAAATTGTACAAATTAAAAGCACATTAAAATAGTAAAAAGCGAAGTGAAGTTGAAAACAAATAAAACAAATTTACTTGTAACAAGCCACATAAATGTGGGACAATAAAACTGAAAAGCCTGCGAGAAGGAAAATACCAGGCACGCGAGTTGACCCTGAAGCTGTAACGTTGTTAGATTGTCCCACATTCCAGTGCCTTGTTCCAAGTAAACGGCTTATATTGAAGTTCTATCTGTTTTTTTTTACTTCATTACGATTTTTACATTTTGAATGTGCCTTTAAATTTGTACAAATTTGTTTTTTTTCTGTACTGATGATAATAATAACCAATAACCTAATAACCAATGATATAATGACCAAAATGTTTTACTGATCATTGACGTTTTTCCTTGAGATCATGAAAAGTTCGCTTTAGCACAGTCTTGAAGAAATTTGAAACAGAAATCTGCGACCGAAAAATAGTGATCTCGTTTCATAGCAAGCACTTCTTGTGAAAAAAAAACATTAACGGTTACAAAGCAAGTAGCAGAGCTTTTTCCTAAATTCAAGGAAGAGGCCAGACATTCTCTTTCCTTGCGGAAATTTACCTGAAAAGTTAAAATATATGACTTTTATCGTCAGTTCTATCTCAGTGCCTTTTTTATTGAAGAATTCAAAACAACATTTTTACCAAAGAAAAAGTTTTCCAAATTGTTTGCAAGATCGTATAAATTAGACTTTCACAGTATACAGCATAAATCGAGTATTAGGTGGTTTTAAACCACATTAACTCAAATGCCTTTAGACAATTTTCGATGCGGAACCGTAGGTCAAAACTCAAAAACCTACAACTAGTTAAGAGACGTTTTTTTATATAGTTATAACATGGTATTGTAGTAAGCACTTTGAACTAATACGTCCTTCCTGCAAACTTACTCAGCTGATTTTGTTCCGGCTTTTGAAAAAAACGGAATATTTATGCTTGGTGTGGTTCTTTTGTAATCAGCCAATTTTCGGCAATGGAAGTAATGAAGTTCAAAAAAATTAAGACCCATTGAAGATATTGACTCCCGGAAATCAAATTTAAAAAAAATAATTTTACCTCCGATCTATTTTACAAAACTTTGAAAGTTTGAAAACTGTCAATTTGGCCATGCTCTGGACTAAATGCGCATTTTGAAGATTTTATCCCTAATTCTGAAAGCGTTAACGCGACTTATTATTTGTTGACAGTTTGAGTTGTTCTGTCATTGGTCGGGGATGCTTCAATCCAGCCACTTCCTGCTTCAACAACAATCAACATGTTTCCTTGCTCTTTGATGAAGGCCCAGTTCATATGGATTCGTTCCGATACATCTGCTTCTGGCCACTCCGATGACCTTTTCTTTTGACAGATGTCGCATCTTGAGAAAGTCGTTCCAGTAGTGACAAGCCAGGCAATCAAGCAACAATTCTCAACGCCTTTTCTGATGCTTGCCTTCCTGGATGTGTCTTGTGAGCATCGTACATATCTTTTTTTTTCTGAAAAGTATGAAAGGTGCAACGCCAGGGTACGCTTTCTCATGTTGTCAATATTTCAACTTCTGTCATGAAGTGTGATTCAGATTCTGAGCATTATCTCCAATCACCTTTGTATCTGTTTGAAGACGTTCTGGAATTTGAGTTCAGAGTCTGCTGATCTTAATCCGGATATGAACTGGATTCGTATCATCTCATCTTCCGCATCAGCAGTATTTTTTAAGTTCTGAAAACTTACAAAACCGAGCAGCTTCACGAAGTTGTCCAAGAAAGTCATCTCCTGACTGTCCTTAATTTTGAATAGTCGAAAGGAACATGGCACAGCAATGATCACATGACCTCTGATTCTGTCGTAGTCTCATACCACAATGTGGATTTCATTGAATATCAACTTGCTGAGGTTTTTTGGCGAAACAAGACTTCAACTTCCTGATTGCTTGCACTCCACATTGGCTGAGGAAAACAAATCGTCCTTTGAATGTTTATGGGATTCGTTACGTCTGCAGCGTTGTCAAGTTTCTTCTCTGAGCGTGGTCTCTTAAGGAAAGCAACCAGCCAGGCCATTGCCTCTTCAGGATTTGAAAGATCTGTTGAATTATTAGAGTTATTCATTCAAGTTTCCAGTCTGGAAACCACTTCTGTGGATCGGTGCAAGGCAAGGGATTTGTAAAGAAGATTTTTTTGAGATCTATGTTATTGATAATCTACCTAAAAATTAGTTAGTATTTATAGTTGATATATGTGGGAAAAGTATACATATAACAAGATATGTCATTAGGGAGAGAGTTTTTTGTTCAGGTGTTCCCATTTTTGGAACCTTTTTTAACCAAAATTACATTCGACATATATAGTATCGCTTTCATGGATAGGACTGATTAATATCATGAGAATCTATCGTGCTTGACACATTGTGACAAGTGGTTAAAATGACATGAAAAATATGGATTCGCTTCTGAATCAAAGCAAAAATGCTTCAGCAGATCAGGTAAGTTCATATATTTATTCTCATAAAGTTCATACTAAGTTTTATTTTCGATAACTTCTCAGAGCATCACATATTCATGTTCTAAATGGCGTTAAAAAATTAAGCGCGAACGAGTGAACAGATTGTTACAATATATATTTTTTACAAGCAAATTGCCGTATGAACAATTTTTCTCATTTTTATTTGGTAATTCTACGAGAAGGGTGGGAAAATGGAAAAGAGCCCGTTAAAGAAACCTTCGCGTCCCACTTTCGAATTCAAATTTTGATGCCAGCAAACACTAGCGAGCACAGGACAAAAAGCAGCTCTAAGAAGTGCAGAAAGAAAGATATAAAATAAGCCTCGAATTGGTAAAAATTCGGCGACGGACTCAAACCTACGAGCTGCTACGACCTCGCATTAAGAGTCTAACGCATTAACAACTCAGCTACGGCCGCTTAGTCCATCAAAAACACTTGCCACAAAAAAGCCGAGAACAGATGCAATGAAATTTCCAATGCTACAGATCGTGATTATAGCAAAAAAAGCACACAAATGAACACTTTCATTTGCGAACTAGGTTTAAAAAAGAAGATTCGTACTAAAACACTAGCTGTTCGTTGCGTAATATCAACTAACACCCCTAAGAACAAGAAGAGGATTCTAAAAAAAAAGAAAGAATAAAAATGATGATAGTGAAATTTTGGCTCTTGGTTATGTTTCCTTTCCCCCACCTGCAAATGTTTTAAGTTAAATGCTTTTTTTCACGTTGCCCAATTTGCATGAAAATTGATATTAGGATATAGCAAACATAATTGGTCCTCATACTAACCCTTGTAAGACCCCTTATTACACAATAAAAGTCAATCTCATGCCTGGCTCTTCTACCATTTCCATCCACATCGTTTCACATACAGTTTTTCCTATTATGTTTTGGCTCCCCCATCGCAATTAACCATCAATGTTGTTGTGCAACGAGGGGTTTTACAATGTTAGGTTAAAGACCACAATCTGTTAAAGAATACTGACTTATTAACTCCAATGAAGGGTTCAAACCTTGTACTGAACTAAAAGAAAGGTCATTCTTTAAAGTCCATTTCGCCATCAAAATGGCACGTGCTGGTTTTTAACTAGCTCAGAAGCCGAAGATACACTTGCAATATCATGACAACGAGAGAACAATTGCTCCAAAGCTTACAACCGCGAAACCAAAATCGACCCACAGCATCTTTTTACGATGACTGACAACAACAACAATAAACGACCGAGTAGGAAGCTGACCCCCTTCTCTTACGGACAACCAGCGAGTGCAAATATAACACATCCCGACACCAAAGTTACAACAACTCGCCTTGTGCCGAATGCTTCTAACTCGGGAAACGCGAACTCCAGTCGGGTTCAAACCAGCAGCAGTTACAATTTCAACGCATCCAGCTCGGTGAGACTTAACTTTTGTGTTACATTTGCCGGATCTTGTTAACTATCCCCCCCCCCTATGGTACCTTGTAACGAATCCCCCCCTTTAAAGAAAGAATTGAACAATTAAGCGAATACGAATTTGGCACCTTGTAACGAATCTCCCCCTTATTGCACAAGGGGGGAATTGTTAATAAGATCCCATTTGCCTCCCACTTCAGCCTTTTTCCCATAACATTCTGATTTAGTTCTGTTATTACAACAACAAGAATTATTTCACTTGCTAATTTAAAAAGCAAAAGCTTGAAATTGTCTAATTTTGTTATTTCGTTTTTAAAGGACTTCTCATTTTTCCCCCAGTATTACATTAATTTACATTTTTCGGTGTAACGAGCAGTTTCAAAAGAAAAAGTAAGAAAACTACCTATGTTTTGATTGAATAAAAGGATATCTCCCATTATATTCCTCCAACAAAATACAGCACCCAATAAAAGGGACGAGAAGGGGCGGTGAGAGCGGCTTAGAAGACGCTCGCCCCGCTGAAAAATACGCAGTTATTAAGTCAGTTAAAAATTTCGATTCTTTCTAACGCACTCTCCCTCCCTCTCCCTAGACAAACACTTACCTTTCAATTTATTTTGGAACAATTATTTCAAAGCCAAACCTAATCCCAACAAACCACGAAATCCTAGCAACCCAATGCGCTCTAAGTGAGTGGATATAGCTCACCTAATCGAGCACAAAACAGTTTGAAAAAATTAGGACTTCGATTGGAAAACAAAATAATTATCATAATACCAAGAAGCGAAGCTGCTCTTCTAAAGCAAAAGCAAAAATGTCAAAAAATGCATTTAATATTGCAATAAAATGCCAGCAGCAGTACGAAAAGTTTCTAAAAAAAGTGCAGTCAATAAGATTCCAACCTGCGACCTCTACATTTAGAGTTTTATTTGTAGGCAATTTGGCTCTTTTCCACTTTCCCCCAACATTTCAAATTTTCATTTTTTTCAGTTGTCTCACGTGTTATTATGGCTGAGCGCGTGATGTTAAGAAGTGAGGCGTGAAGAAAGAATGTGTTCACGATAATTAGTTTGTTCACCATGTAAAATTTCACTGCATTATGACTAAGCAAAATTAGTTTTTCAAAACTGAAACTCAAATGTGGGGTGAAAGTGGAAAAGAGCCGGCAATTTTGTAAAACTATTTCAACATGGTCATAAGATTAAGAAAATTGACATGGTGAAGAAATTAAATATTGTAAACAAATTTGCTCTTCTTACCGTACTTCGTAACATCACGCATTTAGCCATAATCATAAGCAAAACAATTATGGAAATAGAAATTTTTAAATGTGGGGGAAAGCGGAAAAGAGCCCGCAATCTGCCCTTGCTGTACTAAACACCAGAACTGTACCAAACACCAGCAGTGTATCAAACACCAGCCACCATTTACGAGGATAAAAACATGATCAAAACAAAAAAATTGAAATTGAGCTTTTTCTGAGCACTAACCTATCAAAGTAGGGTTGGATAAAAGTTCGCTCTTAGCATAACACATGCGCGTGCTGGTGTAACCACGAGCATTAATTGCAGAAGAAATGAATCAATATGAACTGTTTGCAAAAAAAACTTTTGACAGATTTTATCATGTAAGTCAATCAGTTAGTGATTAGTTAGTGATAGTGAAGATAGGTGTTTGCAGGAAAACGTTCAATATTCGATTTAAATATTGAACTCCCAGATAATCTCAGAACTTTTTCAAGGAGAGAACACAAATAACTCAGAAAAGTTCTGACGATTGATTTACTAAGCCATCAGCGAAGAAAAATTATTATTTAGTGATATGTTCAATGATCTCCATATAATGGCAATTGTCAAATCTAACTGTCACCATATCCAAACGTCAACAAACATCAATTGAAAAAACTCCTATACTAAATCTTTTATATATTTAAATGCGGGATTCACTATCTCACCATGTGTGACGTGTTTCC
>NC_087065.1:16740617-16796324 GCF_963678635.1 Symsagittifera roscoffensis | reverse complement strand
ACCTCAAAAATCCGAATTCCGGGATAGAATTTATGTTAGATATGGATTGGAACCATCCAATATTCCATTCACATGTGCATGTGGTCAATTTTTTGACCTTACATACGCCTTTCACTGTGCAAAAGATGGATAAACCCACATGAAGCATGAAGAAATCAGATATAATTTTGCCAACCTCATGAGCGAGATTTGCAATGGTGTTGAAATCGAGCATAAACATCAGTCGATTGCAAGGCGAGAGCTTTGTAAACAATTTAAGCTCAACTGATGAGGACGCACGAAAAGATGTTAAAATGAACGGAATAGGGGCTCGAGGTTTAACCGAAGCATTTCTGATGTCAAAGTCTTCAACCCGCACGCTGAATCTTCACGAAGATTACTGGAAAAAGGCCTATAACAGGGAAAGCGATATCAATAAATATTTCTACGATATATCATTAAATTGACATACTTTACTCAAATTAAAGTTTTCAAAAAGCAGTTTTCGATATGAATATCAACAATGAGTTTTTCGACGTTGTAATAATGAATTTTCTATAACAAAACAAAAAATATTTTGATGTTTTTGATGTTTTTAATTCTTTCGTGTTTTGAATTTCGACTTTGGCAAGTATAAAAATTTGCAATTTTTCTCAAATATATTGTGTGTTTTTCGTATTAATGCTTTTTATCTGTGTCGGTGGCAAAAAATCAAGTTCATTTCTTTTCTGAGCAAAATATGGATTCTCGATCCTGAAAGTAAACATCGAAGAATATCGATACATGATAGTCATGATTTCGATCTTCGAGATTCATCTTCTCCGATATATCGAATTTTCTGATCAAGAATCACTAAAAACTCAAAATACCAATAGAGAGTTCTACAAGTCGAACAGATCAGCTTCTAGTCGCTCATTTTGAGCTGCACCCGTGGTGCTGCACCAGCAGAAACGCAGTCAATGCAGCGCATAGCTGAAATCTGTTTTAAAAAAATGCATGAAAAAAGTCGCTCATAAATAATAAAGTGTATAAGAGCTAAGATAAGCTCTCCGCTGCTCAGAAGTGCTATCCTTTGTATACGGGGGTGCAGATTACTGCGTAACACGCAATTCATAGACAATTCAGTTGGTGCTGGATTTTTCCGGGGTTTGAACATAAATGTATCGCAGTATAGGAGTGTAACTTGCTGTTGGTATCAAAAACCAACAGATACAGGGACTACACTGAACTATAGAAACTGCGCCCCAACTCAGTATAATTGAAGTGTTATCCAAGTCACGGTACACGGGGTTTTCAGGAGTAAATCTAGCTGGGAGCAATTTGATAAGGCTAAGGAAACTAATAGGAGGCAATGGCTGAAAATCAGTACCCTGAAAATTGGTCCGCAAAGGTGGCTTCAGAAGCCTTGTGCAAGATCATCGAGGGTAAGGGCAAGCCCCTGGACAGCGAGAGATGAGAGGTGTTTGTCAATTCAATCACCAAAGGATGTGAAGCCCTCAATTCTGTTGGTGCAATATAGAGGTAACCAGAGCCAATATTTTGCTAACATGTTACGAAAATTAACCAACGTTCAAGTGGTTTTCACCACAAGAAAATTAGAATCAAGTTTACCATCACTGAAGTCAGATTTTCTAATGACCTCAAGTCAAGAGTGGTTCATAAACTGTTATATAGTGGATGCACTTCCACCTTTGTCGGACAAACTGTTCGACATTTGACCACTAGAATTGGGGAACATAAGAAAGCAGACTCACCGGTAGGCCTGCACCTTCAGCAAAGCCAACTTGAGGGAAATAGCGCAGATCTTAGTTGGGAAATTATAGATAGGTCAAACAACCAAACAAAATTGCTAACATTAGAGGCAATACATATCAGGAAAGAGAAACTGGGCTTGACACGCGCGATGAGTTTAGGAGCAGGGAGTTAACACTGAAAATTTAGTCCAAAAATATCTTTGGTTTTTTATTTAAAACGTACATGTCTAAATCGAAATTATGACTCAGAAACTTCCAGACAAATTAATTTTGAAATGTTTAATTAGTTTAAGAGGTTAAAGGTATTTTAATCTTAATAGTAAATTAGAGGTCAACTGTGATTGGCTAATTTTTTAACATGATGGTTTAGAACCAAATTGTATGTGAATTATTGAAAATAAAATTTGTAAATTGATGTTTTATCGTCATTTAGATTAGGTTATTGTAAAAATCCTGACGATGCACATAGTTGCAAAAACGTTTGAAATTTACTTTTTAGCAAAAATTTCTTCAGTTAGTGCTATTATAGTGGAGGGACGGTTGAAGTAAACATCATTTCAGTAATATTTGTAAAGTTGTGATTGGTTGAATTTGTTAAGTTTTGAAATAATGATGTCTATGAAATTTTTTATGATCTTTGATCATTTTGAACAGATAGTTTAGAATTTTAAAACCTGAAGATGCTCAAAATTGTGCGAAAAGGTTTGTTTGAATTTACAATTTTAGTGCATTCTTTAATCACAACGCATTAAATGCTGACTTGATTTAATTCCTGCAATATTGTTTATTGATGTATTTATATAATGCTGGTATGGGCCCTATCCAGCTTGTGCACAACCATACTTAAACGGAATGGCCTCTTTTATAATTTTCTTTTTTTTTTCAATACTGCAATGAAGGCTTATATGTTTTTTTTTCAATCGCCCTGAAGTACCCTGACGTCTGAAGAATAAAGAATAAGAACTTAAGAGCCACTTCACCACAGGACAGATCAGAAGCGACCAGACGGTTTGACGCTTGTCCAACGGGCTGCTGGTAGGCATCTTCTGGGGAATCTAACGGTATAGCAGAATAAGCGCATGCTCGGATTGTAACCCTGGAACTGCGGCGGCCGATGCGGAAGTTCGCAAATTTGACTAATATAGAGCCAATTTTTCAGCTGATTTTATAGAGCAAGTATAAAGCCAATATTTATATGCCAGCAAATATAGCAACTTTTCAGCCGGAATGTATGTCCCATGTTCACTGAAAATAGACTCTGCCATGCCAAAATTGCTTAAAATAGGTAGCTGGTTTCAACTAATTATGTATAAACGTTACAAACGAGGTTTTTATCGGGCGCATACTTCTAAACGAGTACCACACGTCAACCTTCTGGTTACAGAAAAATTAAATATTTAATGAAATATATTGATATGATGTATTTTTGAAGCCGGTTGAGTCCTTCATTCGTTGACACATTTATGCAGCCGAAAATCGAATTTGAATCCAGTTTGGCATTTGTAGTAGAAATGTCGCAAATTGTATGCTAGGTTGAAGTCTACTCCATCTTGGTAGCCAGTAGGGGAGGGTATTATAGGGTGACTTCTACAAGTATCTTTGATTGCGTAAACGTCTTCAATTTCGGGCCTGAAACAATACAATGAGAAAGTTTTGCTGCTTGCCTTGCCATCATTAAGTACCTGCAACTCCTGTGATCACGCTTGCGATTAGCAAGCGTTATCACATCGGAATATAGACTTTTTGGGTTAACAAATTTTGGTATCTTTGTTCAATGTTTTCAAATTCTCCACCACACTTAATCTGGAGGTAACGAATACGCCTAGAATGGCAAAGGTCCTGGGTATGTATGAAAATAGACGGTTAGAATGGATATTCTTTCACTAAGGAGACTAAATTTTTTTAAATAAAATCAAGCAAAGTACATGAGTTAATTTTCTAATTGATCTGATCGAAAGTCGTTTTCTGATTCATAGAGCAAACCGAATTTCCCATACTTTTTTAAATTCAAATCTCTTGTTACGTACAGTTTACTTGAGTTCAAACAGGTTAATTTCTCATTACATTGGCGAGAGTATGTGTCTTGTAGTTGTGAGCAAGACTTTTTTCCTGTTAACAACTTTTATTACAAATCTGTAACTAATCGTAGTGTATTTGTACGAGCAAAGCTTTGCTGGCGAGCGTAGTGAATTTGTACGCAACATCTGTTTTTCCAACCTATTTCACAAATCAATTGCAAAATTGTTAATGAAAGAAATAAGCAATAATAAAGATAAAAACTATGGCAGACATATACAAAACAATCGATCTGTCGCATCTTTTTTAGAACTTTTGACCGTGCTTTGGAAATTTTTTGCTTTTCTTAAAAATTGCACAATCTAATCTGAGTTGAAAAGTTCAACTAAAAGAACTGTTTGCAATAATGGTTCCTTCAAAAGCGAGGGCTCCTTAATTTTTTGTAAGAGAGATGTTATCTTGGGAAAACTGATTATCTCGAATTTTTTAAAACTTTTTTTGTAGAGAAACAACTTAGGTTGTGGGCAAAGTCCAATTTTGAAATCACTTTGTTCGTGCCGCAATAGTATAGCAAATTAATTAAATATCAAAAAGACACCTACAGCGTTAGCTGGGTCCATAATTGTTTTTAGCAAGACGTTTGAAAATTTTGGTTCACCTAGTTTTTTTCAACATTTAAAAAAAATTTTTGACCGAAGTTTTTTTATATGTTTTGTTTCGCAAGGGTGCGAAGCTCCTTTTTGCCTGTTTTTTTTTGCCTCAGAAGTTTTTCGGTCTAAAGGGTTGCGGCTTATATTTTATTGGCTTACTAACCTAATTTTGGGTCGTTTGAGGGAACGATAATCTAGCTATTATATATTTAAATGCGGGCTTCACTATCTCGCCATGTTTAAGTTTTTCCAACGTATTATTTTTGCATGTTTAACGAAAGATTTTTTGCACGTTTAAGCTATATCGTATATTGCAATGGTTAGGATATTTTTTTCGGTTTTCCAGTGTGAACTCAGTGGTTGTTCCACCGAGTTTAATATAAGCAGCCGAATAGTGGGATGCTGTCAGGACTCCTCAAGTGGTTGCGATTTTGGCCTTCACTTAAGAATGCTCAAATCCTTTTAGTGTATGAGATACGACGACTTTTGTGATTTTTAAATTTTTTTTTCAGAAAACACAAATTACAAAATAGTTTACAAAACTTAAAATTCCAACCCTGTAGTTGGTTGCTGTCAGAGTGTTCTCAAGGATTGCGAATCTTGTCTCCAAATGTGACGGCTCAAATCCTTGTAGTTTGTGAGATATGACGTTTTTTGTGATTTTTCCAAAAAAAATTCTGAAAACTTGGACGAAATTTTTTCCAAAATTTTAAATTCTCAACCCTGTAGTTGGGTGGCGACTATCAGAATTCTCTCAGGGGTTGCGAACCTTGCCTCCAAATATGACTGCTCTAATTCTTGTAGTTTTCGAGATATGACGTTTTTAGTGATTTTTTCAAAAAATTTTCAAAAAAACTTGAATTAATTTTTTTCTTCAAAATTTGAATTTCTCTACCCTGTAGTTGGGTGCTGTCGGGGTACTCTCAGAGGTTGCGAATAATCTTGCCTCAAAATATGACTACTCGAATGCTTGGAGTTTTCGATTTTGGACGTTTTTGGGATTTGACGGAAAATTGGAATTAAAAAAAATTGATAAAATATGAAATTACCAACCCTGTAATTAGGTGCCGTCAAAGCGCACTAAAAGCCTGCAGATCTGGTTTCCAATAATAGTTTTTTTCATGAGTTGTCCAAATTTTCGAAGCACCGGAGGTGCGTTACACGCTAGTAAGTATTATTTCCTCCAGATCGCTCAAAACAATAAAAACCTCAGAAAAGAAGTTTTTCATGACAACATTTTTTTTCGCTCAAAAATTGTTTTTGAATTTTCAATAAACGACGTCGAATGTATTTCTGGACGTGTTTCCGCCAATAAAACAGCATTCAGACATTTTTTGGTGGTTTTTAATTTGTAGTCTCTTCGAAACTTTTCCATTTTCTTTGGACTAAGTGGTTTCTTTTTCTGTCTGCTAGCTTGCAGTGATATTTGTAGTATCGCAGTTAACGAGAAGCTCCGCTCAATCGAGCAAAGAGAGCGAGTTGCACTGTGGGTGGCGCAGACGGATCTGCAGATACTGTTTTAAGAAAAAAATCTAGCAAGCGAGTTAATTTTCTAAGTGATCTGATCAAATGTCGTTTTCTGATTGATAGAGCAAACCTGGTTTTGCATATTTTTTTTTTCAAATTTCTTGTTACGTGCATTTAACTTGATTTCAACCAGGTTCATTTCTCATTACATTGGCGAGAGCATGTGTCTTGTAATTGGGAGCTGGACTTTTTTCCTGTTAACACTTTTTCTCACAAATCTGTTACAAAACGTAGTGTATTTGTACGAACAAAGCTTGGTTGGTGAGCGTAGTGTTTTAGTACGTAGCTGCTGTTTTTCGAACCTAACTCACAAATGAAAGTGCTCGATCTGTCGCATAGTATAACGATCTGTAGCATTGAAACTTTCATAGCATATGTTCTCTGCTTCAGTTGTGACTAGTGTTTGTGAGTTATTAATTGTCTGTGGCTGAGTGGTTAGTGCTTGTGACTATCAATCTCGGAGTCGCAGAATCGAATCCGACACGTTGCCGAACTTTTACTTATTCGAGGTTTATTTCTAATTTTTCTTATTTCACGTTATAGAGTTGCTTTTTGTCCTGTTCTCGCTAGTGTTTGGGAAGCGCAGCTTCGCCTCTGGGTTGATAACTTTTTACTTCCAAACTCCTTCCGACTTTGTATAAAGGTAACTTGGTTTTTTGCAAGCATGAAATTGAAGAATGTTTCTTAGTTTCATGCAATTGATAATTTTTCGTTTATCTGCTTATGTTTTGTCGGCCCAGTTTTCACATCAAGTTGTGGAATTTTCTAAGTTGTATGCAATTTCCGTTTTAATTGAAAGTGTTTTTGATTTTCTCCTGTAATTTGTAATTTTACTACTAGCACGTACCTAGTATAATTTACTTTTTTTTCCGCTTTAAAAGTTGATATGGCTTAAATAGTTTGAACTAATGTTTATCGGCTTAGACAGCTTAATTTTTGTCGTTTGAATGACAAAATTGATTACTGTATTAAAAATGCTACAGGTCGTTCGTGATGAAAAAGTTAGTTTTAAAATTTATTGCTCAAATTTCTATGACAAACTTTTTATGGCATTTTTAAAAATGTTTTTGGGATCATGGTTATCTATTCGCGTTTGGTCAGCTTGGTAAATTTTCTGTGTGAAATTTTAATTTTGAAAGTTACGCCGTCTGGGTTGAAATTATTAGAAAAAGATACCTCACAGAACAGTACTTTGTTCCATTATTTTTAAATTACGCTTGCGATTAGCAAGCGAAATCAATTCGGAATATAATTTTTGTTTTCGAGTTAACAACTTGTTCAACAGAATCATTTGGTATCTTGATTCATATGGAATCCAAATTTCCTTGGCACACTTAGTCTGGATTTAAAGAAAACGTCTGGGATGGCAAAGGTCCTGGGCTCGAATCTGACCAGGACCTGTTTCTTTTGTTCAAACGGGAAATATTCTGTTTCAAAACAATTTTCGGTTTTATATTTGTCTTCTGTTTTTTTTTGGCTTAATTGCCATATCTTAGAATTTTTGCTGTACACAGTTATCATTGTAGTTGCTCTTTACGTTTTAATTTAATCCTGCAATTTATAATTGTACTAGCCTTGACTGCTTATTTTTTTCGCTTATAACATTTTTCGGCCTAAATGATTTCGGCTTATATTTTATCGGCTTTCCCACCTAAATTTGGGTCGTGCGAGGGAACCATAATTTGTATGATGTCCTCCGTCCGTATCGAACAAAAGATTAAATATCTCAGAATAGAATTTATAGTTCAAAGTTTTTCATGACAACAGTTTTTTTTCGCTCGATTTTTTTTTTGGAATTTTCACTAAACGACGTTGAATGTGTTTCTGGACGTGTTTTCCGCAAATGGAACATCATTCCAGGCAACATTTAGAAGTTTTTAAGTTGTGGTTTCTTCGAAAATTTTTCCGTTTTCTTTGGACTTAATTGCTCTCCTTTCCTGTCTGCTAGCTTGTAATGCTATTTTTGTGGTATGGCAAGTGATGCGAAGCTCCGCTTCGCCCTTGTATTTAAATATCTTAATTTTTCCTTCCGACATTTCCACATCCCGGGAGTTTAAGTCTCGATTGGAAACGAGACATTTCGTGATCAAAACAAGCATATCGTGGTCCTCCTTTGTACCATTTTGAGATATCCATTTTTGGCTGACTGATCCTAAAATTTTTCTAAAGGCGCCTAGGGCCAATATATACTAAATTTAAGGGCGGAGAGCGCACCAAAAAAACTATCAGTGGTTGCACATCTTGTCTCCGAATGCGACTGCTGAAATTATTTCAGTTTCTGAGATGTGACGTTTTTTCATAATTTCTTCAAACATTTTTTAAAAACTTGATTTTAAAAAGCTTTACGAACTTAAAAATCTCCAACCTAATAGTGGGGTGATCTTAGTGTACTATCAATGGTTGCATATTTTGTGCCTCCAAGTTTGACTGCTCAAGTCATCTTAGTTTCCGAGATATGCCGTTTCATGATTTTCAAAAAACTTCAGACAACATTTTCAAAAAACTTTGATCTACGACATTCTCAACATTTTTAGTTTGAAATTCTCAACACTATTGTGGCGGGCTGCTAAGGACGTCGTAAAAGGTTTCTATCTTGACGCCAAATATGAATGCTCAACGTCCTTCTTTTTTCCAGATATGACGTTTTTCTGATCTTTCAAAAAATTTTAAAGTCTTATATTTCAATAAATGCTCTTCATCTTTTGAAATTATCAACTCTTTGGTGGATTGATATCAGATTACTACCAGCAGTTGTAGATGCAGCCTCCATTCCAATTTTTTGTTTTTCAATTTTTCTCAAAGTTTTTCTTGATATTTGAAAAAGTTTCTTGAAACTAATAATCATGCTAAGAAAAAGGAGTATGTTCAAAGTAATTGCGCTATTTTAAACGCTTATTGATAGCAATTTATATACATCGAGCTAATGAAAATAAAGAGTTCAGTTAAAACAGAATTTCATATATGAATTTCATATATGAGTGATTCTGCAAATGTCATCGTTTCAAAACTTTTTTAAAATTAAAGTTCAGTTGTATGCTGTCGGTCGTTTCAGGGTTTTGTTTCTGAATAAAATGCGAAGATCTGAAACCCAGTAGTTTTAGAGATTCGACCATTTGAATTTCAATAGAACCTTTCAGTTCAATTGAAATTATTGTCATCATTCAATTTTTAAATATAAATCGTTGTTGGCTGCCCCGTCTATTGTTACGGTTGTTTTTTCATTTATTGTATTTTTAACGTTCATTAGTCTGTTTGAAGCACCAGAGGTGCGATACACGCTAGTTTGCGTTTAATTTGTCCACTAGTGTAATGCGACAGTGAAATTGCCTAATAAGTGAGTAACTTCTATTTGCGCGTTAGGTTATAAAAAAAGAATGTTCGTAATAACACTCTCGCAAGTGTAAAAATCAGAATCACCCGAGAACAAAACGAAACTATCTGCACGAGCAAGACCTTGTAAATTTTGGAGCGCGGTCCCTATAAATTTCAAGGAAAACTGCGGTATTAGCTATTATCTTTTTGCCCAATGGTTTTCTGCGCGTTTCTGCGAGTTTGTTGAATAATGTTACAGCACTTTGAATTATAGAATATTCTCAAGGTAGATTTCGTACAAATAATGAAAATTATTTGAAGCTTAATAAAAATTAAGAAAAAAGAAAACTGAAGTGTTGCTAAGAAATATAACTTACTGCAGTTTGCAAGGATTGGGACAGTGTTCGTCTTCGTCTATGCCCTTGGCACAGTTAAGTGCATGATATAATAAAGATGCCTGCTCCACGGTTCTTTTAGGGTTCGACCTAGTCTTTGTGGCTTTATTGGCTAACTCTGTCTCTTTGATCGCGAACTGCAACACTTTCTCCCAGGACAAATCTCCGGTATGTAAAATAGAGTCCGGTTTTGTGATCAAAGGTCCGATGTCGAATCGTAAGTTTTCGTACCAGTCCGTTGGCCAAATCCACTCGGCTGATTTTCCAACTCCTCGCCAGAGCCAGTTGATCTGGCTCAGTTCCAGAGGGGTTTGCGGCCAGTCGGGATAACTTGTCCAGTATTGCATCTCATCGCCTGTCGTATCTTCTGTGTCAATTTGACCGGTTGTGAAAATAAGAGCGACCAAAATGCTATTAAAGAAAAGTGTCGACATTCTTGTAGGGTTTCACAATTTGAGTTGGTGAAATGTTGTTTGATAATGTTTTGTAGTTTTTATTGTGGTTTTGCCGCAACTGAAATTTGATGGGCTTGGTTGACGTCTGATGTATGATTTTTTTTTATGGAGAGAGAGAGAGAGAGAGAGAGAGAGAGAGAGAGACATTTTTGGCACTGCCTTCAGATCTATCGGTCATTTAATGCACTGGCTGTTTATGTGTATGAATAAATTAAAGATGGGGCACTTAAAAACATTTAAGAACACGTTTGTAGCAGTTTCTTTATTGTATTGAATTTACTCTAATGTCAGATGTTAATGTGATCATGTACCATCCGTCCAACACTCTGATGACATTTGCAGCTGACATCGGCGAGGACAGACAGATTGAGTTGCAGAAAATGGTTGACAAATTCATCAAGTCAGACGAGACCTGTGAGATTTTTTTTATCTTTGTCTCGGAAGCAGGGTGGGTGTTTAAAACGGCTTTTATTACCCTTGCGATAGCAAGGGTATTGCAATCGGGTACTAGACTGTTTTCCCGTAAACAACTTTGTCCACAGGACTCACTTCTAGACTCCTTCTAAAATCCTCTATGCTAACCCTACTTCTCGTGGTTGCAAATATTGAGCATGATTGAATTTGTTGTTAAATGTCCGTCCTTTTCAAAATATGCTTTTAATGTTGGTTGTGATTTTTTGAATTCGATTTGTTTAAATTTTGTTATTTTTTTGTCATTTTTTCGGCTTAATAGGATCGGCCCTATTTTATATCGGCTTAGTGGCCTAGTTTCGAGTGGTTTCAAGAGAAAAATAGTTTTATGTTCACCTCTGGATCGCACAAAATGCTGAAAATCTTAATAGAATTTAGAGTTCAAGTTTTTCGTGACAATTTTTTTGGTTTTTTTTTCGTCTTGATGAGTTTCGGTCTGTATTATATCGGTTTAATGGCTGCACATTGCGCCTTCCTATTGGCGGAAAAAGTTTGTGTGTGCGTGTCTGTGTTTTGAGGGTGAGGGAGACTTAATAACTTCTTATTAGTCTTAAAATTTTTTGATTTTTTGTGATCGTTTCCTTTTTTTTCGGCTTGATAATAGATTTTGGCCTATATTACATCGGCTTAGTCGCGACTTATTGCTTCGTTTCACGAGCTGTGTATTATACGTGTTTTGAGGGTGTGGGGACTTGATAACTTTTGAGTGGTCTTAATTTTTTTTTGCTTTGTTTTTTTCTTTTTTCAGCTTAATAGGTTTCGGCCAATATTATATCGGCATAGCGACCGTATATTGTTTCATTTGACGCGTGAGTAAAGTTTGTGTGTGTGTGTGTGTGTGTGTGTGTGTGTGATAAAGTATTGTGTTTTTTTTAATGTGTGGGGGACTTGACAATTTGAAAAAAAAATTTCGACCGATGGGTTTCTGCTAAGGTAGTTCCGGCTTTGTTTTCGCGTGATAACTTTTCTTTCGATGCTAGTTCCACATTCTATTGTCTTGGCTCGTTGTTGTTTCAAAACTTGGCTTATCGATAGATCTAGTTCGAAATTTTCGAATTTTTTTTCGACTTAGCGGCTTTCGTGTTTTGTATCGCAAGTGGTGCGAAGCTCAGCTTCGCTTCTGTGTCCAATTATATAATAAAGAATGTTTTATACGTTAAAAACATGTTTTTTTTAAAAAGGTCTTTGTTTCTGCTACTTTCTTCAAAATTACTAATCAGTAAAACATGAAAAAAGGCTATCCTTAAACAATCTATTTTGCCTGCTTTTTCCACATCCAGTTGCTTTCGCAAGGACCCGGCAAAACGGGAGTTTAAAATTGCGAAATCAAAATCCCGCGAAATCCCGTTTTGAAACACTAGCGCATTTCAAAACGGGAAAAGTTTTGTTATAACTCTCATTTTGTTTTAAACATTTTTTAAATTCTGCTTTAAGCTGTTTTTACTCATTTATTTTAAACGGTTTAAAACAAAGCCCCCACCTAGTATTCTGATTCCGAATACCAGAAAACAATTTCATTCATTCAGAATAAATTTCGGATTGCCTCCACTGTAATTTGGGAAATTTTCTCTGAACTCGACCCCATCTGAATTTTATCTGCGGAACTTGATTTGAGTGAAAAAAAACACCCTGCGCTATATTTCCTTCCCACCCTTGGGAAAGCTGGAGAATGGAGGGAAGTTACTAATATACGACCTTTTGCCCTGAACCGCTGATGTTGCCCTGAATTAGAGCCTCATGCAATTTTTGCTGTGGATAACGAGTAATTGTTGTTTTTCATCCGTTTTTGCTGGACAGCGATTAAAAATAGCTTGTTTTTTTAGCGATGACTTTTCCAAGTAGTCTCTCGAACCAAGACAGACTGTATCTTCATCAGGTGGCACAGAAGGCCAACTTGAAACACAACAGTACAGGGTAAGCAGAACGCCATTATAATCAGTTGTCTTAACTTTTCGCAATGAACGTCAATTTTGTTTAAATTTTACTGCCTGGATGACAAACAATCATTGTAGTGCGTCAAATGATACATCATTTTAACGACCTTTCAGTTGTGATTCGAACGACTTCAAAAATTTTCAAGTAGTTTTCTCAGTGTAGAGAAAAAAGAAAAACTTGTTTGACTTTTTCTTTTTAAATGTAATTTAGAGGGAATAAAGCGAGCAGGCTTTCAATAGGCCGATAAGCTTTTTTTAAGCTGTGAAAATTGAATTTTTTGTTTCGTCGGCTCAGTGACCTAATTTTGCGTTGTGTAATGCGGAAAATAATAGGGGAGCGTAGAAATTTAGAGTTTCAGAAATTGGAAAAGTTTCGTATCACGAATTTTTTGTTTTCGGGAGTTTACCCATTTTTTCGGCTTAGTTGCCGCTCGGTGATAGTTTCTGAATACTTATTTAACGCCGGCATTTCTGTTTCTGTATGTTTGTCAAGGTGGTTTTTTTAAGTGTTAATAAACGTAGTGAACGTTTTTGGTTCTTTTTCACTTTACCCCCACCTTTCAAATTTTCTAATTTTATTGTTGTTATACCTGTTATTATTACGTGTTAAGTGCGTGATGTTATGATGTGAAGTATGAAGAACAAATCGGTTCACAATTGTTAGTTTGTTCACTATGCCAAGTTAATTGCATTCTGACAATGTTAAACTAGTTTTCTTACACTTGCGAAGCAAAGTGTATTAGTACGAACTTTCTTTTTTCCAACAAGGTCGGAAGTAAAAGTGGTACTTTAGGTGGCCTTTTTGAATTGGTAGTCTGCGGCAGCAGTGTTTTATCATATGTGCTGTGACATTTGATTAGTAAAAAAATAACACAGCTGAAGCATTTTAATTCATCAAATGAACCGAAAAAAGTTATTCGTTTCAAAGAGCAGTACAATGATAAAGAGCTCGATTTCAGAAATTTTCCAACTCAATGTATCTCGTAATTTTTGTGAAATGCATTTATACATAGTTTGGTTTTATGCTTCCAATTTTGTACATTCAAAGTTGTGTCTTTTTGTATTACTTTTGCTGCATCGAATTGGCAATTTATTAGCATAAGTAGCTGCGTTATTGGTGGCTAGTTTTTGGGGATTTTCAGCATTCGTGGCTCAGTGGTTAGTGCATAAGACTCAAATTTGCCAGATCGCAGATTCGAATCCGACACGGAGCCCAGTTTTTGCTAATTCGAGGCTTATTTCTACTTTTTCTTATGTCACTTGATAGAGCTGCTTTTTGGTCGTGTTTTTGCATGTGTTTCCGAAGCGCAGCTTTGCCTCTGTCAAAACTGAAATTTAAAGGGGGAAAGTGGCAAAAAGCCCATTTTTTTCAGGAAAAAAGTGTTAGAATTCGTTCACGCTCAAATTTGAATTATTGCGTTTCGTCGTTTGATTTTTTTGAGCTCAGCACATGTTCTTTAATGGAAGGCAAACGCAACTATCGAACGGAAAAAGTTGTAAGGTCACGAAAACGTGATTGACTTCTGGGTTTCGAAAGCTGACATTAAGTTTAGGATTCCCAACAGAGCAAAATTTTGTATGTGATAGTTTTCTCCAATTGGGTAAGTTTCGTCTAAAACTGCAAAAGAGGTTTCTGAAATTCAAAAGATGAAAAGTGGAAATTTTATTTAAAAGAACAGTCATGTCTTAAGGTTTCTTTCGTTTTATGACACTTTTCCAACTGTATGTAGGCTTATTTTTGACTTCTTGACTCTCCGTTCATTTTCTGTCTGCTACCTTGCAAGGCTATATTTGGGTGGTATTGATATGCAGATAGTGACTCGTTGATAAAATTAATTTTTAAAATTTCAAGTTTTGTGATGTTTTCTACAGTAAATATTTTGATGGTTTTTGAAATTTGTACTTGAATTGTTTAGGTGGAAAAAATGGAAGAAGTTCATAATTTTGATTCATTGTTTTCTTTTTATTATTGGTCTATATTTATTTTACAAGGTAGGTCGATGTTTGGTTGACGCAAGGTTTGGTCACCCTGATTGCAAATGGAAGCTCCGTTTCGCCTCTGTTTTAACCTTCCCTAAGGGTGTTTATCGATTCACTTGATGACTTCTTTTTAGTAGGAGTGGGGTAAACAGGAAGCTGACGTTGACAAAACAAGTGAACGTGGACTCGTACTTCGTGAATGTGAATGCTGACCCTAGAGCTGTCAAGCCACTCGGGAGGGCACTGCACGTTGTAAAAGAATTGGACATGCGAACCAGTTTCAAGCTCCAATCTAATCCCAGTTTTCACAGTGAGTTACTCATGCCGATTGTTGAACAGTTACGTTTTATACCATGTTTAGATGATCATTTACCACACAAGAAAGGTTTCAGATCTGTTGTAATGTTAGAGCAAGCGGTATACTAGGCAAACGATCTTTTTGACGCGTACTTAGATTTTGACAGTCCGCAAGTAAAAGTTATGTTCTCGGTGCAAAAGTTACTTGTTTATTTATACAGAGGAAAGAAATTCAGCTTCGCAATATGGTTATGAAGTTCGTCTGTGTCAGGGGGTACCTCCCTTTGCCGTTCCGGACTCCTCAGTGAGCAGATTCAGACAGAAACTTCCCATCCACTCGTATAGATCGGCAGTGCTGGAGAGCATCACATGTAATCAAGTGTCGCTGATAGCGGCCGAAACTGGTGCTGGAAAAACAACACAGGTTAGAGTGCTTTTCATCTGTTCTTCCACTTTACCTTCAAAATTGTTTTCGGGAAACTGCGATTTTTGGGGGAAATAAACATCCAAGAACTGCGAGGCTCCATATTGGTGGGGTACTAGTCAGAGGCGGATCTACGATTTACTCAACGGTGCGGGCGGAGTTTCAAAAAACTATTAAAAATTTGTTGATTTTTTCCCAGCTCGACCTAATTGATTTTCCGAACTCTCCTAAAACATTCTATATGGTTGTTCGCCAAAATTGGATGTAAAATAGTACCAACGAGGGGATCCTTTGCGTGGTCAGGGGGTTGAAACCCTGAGGAGGTTGTCGCACACGCCCTAAATCCGCCCCTGGTACTAGCTACTATGACGAAGCCACTGAAAAGTTGCAATGATCAGTGTAGAGATTTGAAGCGCTAAGGTCGTCTGAAGGATTTTTGCATTCAACTTGACTTTTTGATAATTCACGAAGATCAGAGTACGTATTTGCTTTGGGGTAGTTTTTAAAAAATCTTCAGCTATTTTTGGACCAAGGTTTTTAAAATATCTGTGTAGGTTCCTCAATACTTACTGGAGTGGCACAGTCTCTACTCGGATGAATGTCTAATTCTCTGCTCTCAGCCGAGGAGACTGGCAGCCATGTCTTCTGCCGAGAGGATAGCCCACGAGAGAAATGAACCCATCGGACAGACGGTCGGATACTGTGTCAAACTCGAAAACAGGTTAGAAATTTGCTCGCGTTTTTTGTTACTTCTGCTCTTTACACAATCAAAGCTTGTGTTATAGTATGAAATTTCTTTTTTTTTCAACATAAGTCGCAAGTATTGTTGCGACAAAACGTGGTGACTTTGAAAGTGTTCATTTTGATCAATAACCATCTATTAAGTACAGCTAATGGTAAAGATATTAACACAGACTATTATATTACAAATAGCACTTTAGCTTCAAGGTATCATGAATCTGTAGCGTAGAGATGAGGAATGAGACCAGCAACAAAATAAGAGGGTTCGAAACTGGGCAGGGTCGGATGTTTTTAATGAACTTTTTCGTATACTTGCTAAAATGCGTCCGCTTCATAAATTGAGGCATGTTAGTTGGTAAATTTTTTTTTAAAATTAACTGCTAATGCGTCATAATTGGCTTGCGTCACTTAGCAATTATGTAGACTCATAATTGGCGTGCGTCTGTTAAGAAATTTTGTAGACTCAAAATTTTACTCGTTCAGTTTTTCCCAGTAGCGTTATCGGTCATATTTTTGCTTGTGTATGTGAAGTGCAACTTCGCCTCTGTGTCAAATTTTGTCAAGTTGAGGAGAAATATGCCATTATTAGTTTGGATGGTAGAATCAAAAATTGCCAAAAAAAATAAAAAGAATTTGATGTTAAGTAATTGAACAATTATTAGAACTGTACAAGGTTATCAAGACATTAGACAATTGATGATAATTCCGCATGATAGTGCACGTCCATAATATCGTTGTCTTTAATTATGTTTTCCACAGCATAGTCAGTTGATTATATAGGTGATTTTGAAATTTTTTCTGGAGGTTTTCGAAATCTGTGATAACCTCAAGTTATCTCGATCGTAATTGTTCCGACTTTCGAAGAAAGTAAGGAATATATATGCTCAGGGTGGTTTTTTTTTAATTCAGACCAAGTCTCAAAAATATTTCCCTTGGATCGATCCCTGGATCTTTGTGGTCCCAGAAGTGTAGCGCTCGCCACTAGACTATCTTGACTTGCAGTTTGCTGTGAAACGCTCACTCATTGACAAACATGACTAAAGCATTGTTATACTTTAATGCTGAAAGCTTAACGAGCATTATATACATGTGCGAAATATCCCGAAAGACAAAATCTTTCCAAATTCAATTAAGGCTGGTTAATTGGTCTTGTTAGTAATTCCATTCACGATTCTTAATATTCAGCTTAAAATTCATGGTTTGTCAATATTTCATTAGCCGAAAACTTCTAGACCAGTTTATGGACAATCGGAACATTCAGGGCTTCGCCCTGATACGAACAGTCTTGTTTTACTTTATCATAATTGCGAAAATCAATGCCCTCTTCATCGATTTGGAACTTTCAGTGCCCTCTTCATCCGATTTTGAACGAGCAGTCTTTTTTATGTTATACAGTTGTTAATGTTCTAGCTGCCGTCATAGTTGTAATTGCAGTTAGGTGGTTCGGTCTTTCCTTTTCTCAAACCAGGAGGTATTCCGTGGTCGAAAGTCATGAACGTTTTGAATACTCTTTTATAGGTCATGTTGATTTTTTTTTCAAGAAAGTCTTAAAAATTGTTCACGCTAAAACTTGATTCATCGTTGCTTCTACAAGCATAGCTTATGTTTTACTATGATTTTTTTCCAACCTAAGTCGAAAATATTGTTGCGGCAAAGTGTGTTCATTTTGATCGAGCTATTACAAACAGCCAATGCTAAGGATATTAACACAGACTATGATATTACAAGTAGCACTTTAGCTTCAAGTTATCAAGGATCTGTAGCGTAGAGGTATGGAAGGAGAGCAGCAACAAAAAAGATGATTCAAACCTGGGCAGGGTCAGATGTTTTTAATGAACTTATTCGTATACTAGTTAAAATGCGTCCGCTCTATAAATTGAGGCTTGTTAGTTGGTAAGTTTCTTTTTTTTTCAAATTGACTGGTACTGCTAGTGCATCATAATTGGCATGTGTCACAAAGCAATTATGTAGATTCATAGTTGGCGTGCGTCACTTAAGAATTTTTTAGACTCAAAGTTTTACTCATTGAGTTTTTCCCAGTAGCGTTATGGGGTATATTTTTGCTTGTGTATGCGAAGTGCAACTTCGCCTCTGTGTTGACTTGAGTTATTTTCAAGTTCAGTCCTTTTACTGTGTTAAAAGGAAGGCAAAATCCACTATCGAACAGCAAAAGGATAAAGGTCACGAAAAACGTGATTGATTTTAGTTTCGAAGGTGGAATTTTTTTTTCAGATTTCCCAGTGGAATAAAAACTTTACTTATTGATCCAGTTTTCTCAAATTGAGTTAATTTTATCATAAAAGTTTCCATCGTAAATTGCTCCTGAAACTTGAAGAGCATTAAGGTCATAAATTTTTTGTTTAAGTTCGAAAGTTGAAGTTTTTTCAAAAAAAAACAAGTCATTATTTTGTTTGTTTCCTTGTGTTCATGACCGTTTTCCAGCTATCTTGTGGCTATGTTTGATAGATTGTAATGTAATTTTTTAATTGTAAGACTGTTGTGTTTAAGAATGAGCGAGGAACTGACCAGGTTGCTCTTCTGTACAACTGGAACTCTATTGAGGATGCTGATCATGGACTCATCTCTGCTATACAGAGTAACCCATCTTGTTATTGTTAGTCAAAAATCTAATGCAATTCTATTAGACAAGCTTCAGTTGTATTTTTGTAAATCTGTTCACAAATGGTAAAGTGTTCAGAATAATCTGCTATACTATCTTGCACATGAACCGTTTTGTTTTTAAAGTTTGAAGTCTGGATCAACGGCAAATGCAATGACATCACATTTTTGCATTTTTTAGGACGAAGTGCATGAGCGAGATCGCTTCACTGACTTCCTTCTCTGTATAGTGAAGAGGTTCTGTGAGCGAAACAAGAAACTCACAGTGGTGTTGATGTCTGCCTCTATGAATGAGAAGCTGCTAAGTGACTACTTCAACAAATGTCCTGTTGTCAGGGTGCCTGGAAGAATGTTCCCAGTGCAACAGTTCTTCCTGGAACACATTCTGCTCAAGTGAGTCATTTAGACTCTCGAGTGAATGTGTTTCTTCTCGACCTCTTTCGTACAGTTTTTAGGACCTACGGTGTAGGGGTGGGTTCTTTGATAAAAACTTGCCTCGCCTATAATTACGTTCAAAGAGTTCTGGAGTGAGAAACTGTACTGAGAGGTCAAAACTTTTTGCTATTCAGACCAAATCAAATAGAGAGAAGAACGGGTTTTACTTATATGCTGTACTAGCAGACGCTTTTGTTATAGTACGATTCAACTTTTTTCCAACCTTGGTCTCAATATTAAGTGCTCATAAAAGTGCTCCATTTTTTATTTGTTTAATTGCAATATATGTATGTAATCACACCAACAACTAAGTCCTTGAATATTTTAATTGTTTCGACTTTTCAATTAAGAGTTTTTGATGGAGTTTTTTAATACCATATGAAAAATTTTGGTGTCATGTTCAAATTAACAAGGTATTTTACCTGTGAATAATTCCTCAAAATTTTGTTTAAAAAAATTGTTGAAATTGGCAACTTGAGATGGTAATTGCGCTCAGTTTACCCACTTGCCTCTGGTCTAATTACAGAACGCTCATTATGTATTTCGATATGTATTATATAAAGTGGTTCAATAATCTACTTAAGAAAGATATCTATTCTGCGGGTCTACCATTGGTATATATTTATCAATAATATATTTAAATGCTTGTGACACGTTTCTCACCATGTTTAAGACGTATTATTTTTGCATGTTAACAAACGATTTGTGCACGTTTAAGCTATATCGTATATTTCAATGCTTTAGGAAGTTTTTTCGATTTTCCCGTTTGATAATGCTAGGCCATCTGAAAAGCCCAATGGAAAGGTGGCTATGAGTTTGATTCCAGCATGCGAGGGGAGGAGGAAGGGCCGCGCAGTGTATGGTATTATAAAGGGTTCATCCATCTATACTTTTGGTAACGGGCGTTTTTCGTTAGCGTTTATATCACCCAGTTTGAATTTACGAGTAATATGGCAAGGTACCGTCAGAAATCTCCCAGGAAGTTACAAAAGTGGCCTCAAGACTTGAATTCCAAAATCTTCCTAGTTTACCCTTCCGATAGCAAGGGTATTGCAATCGGGTACTAGACTTTTGTCCACTGGACTCATTGAACTGGTGGTACCTTGGTTCATAGTGAATTCAAATTTTGGTGTGTCTTTTACACACTTAGCCTGATGTTAACGAATCCTGGTGGGACGGCAAAGGCCTGGGTTTGAATCTGACCAGGACCAGTTTTTTTCAAACGGTAATTGTTCCGGTTCAAAAAAAATTCGGCCGATTATTTTTCTTCTTATGTGTTGTCGGCTTATTTGCCACATCTAAGAATTGCTTTTTTTCGTTGTAAATAATTTTAACTGCAGTTGTTCTCAGCGTTTTGAAAATCCAGCTAAATTGAAAGTTGCTTTCCACATTGGTTGTAGTTTTACCAGCTCGATTTGTTAAAATTTCTTTTTTCCATTATTTTTCGTCTTTTCTATCGGCTGAATAAATTGCGGCCTAATTATTATCATATTAGTGGCCTCTTATTGCGTCGTTACGCCCGAAAAAAAAGATAAAGGGAAAAAGGACGTGGCATCTTTTATAGGTTAAGAATTTTTCTGGATTTCTTTCTGCATGAAGGGTTACTGCTCAGGTTTTTTCCGCTTTGTTACCGCGAACTATAAATTCAAATCAAATCTGGCGTAGAGGTAAAACAACTGCTTGAGACGGCAAAGTTTTGCTGTTCGAATCCGGCCGGATGACCCCCATGCTTGAGACGACAAATTTCGGGAGTTCAATTTCAGCTGGAACTTGTTTTTCTTGCAAAAAGAAAATTTTGGCTAATATAGGTTGTCTGTCTGCCTATTTTTGTCTGCTTTATTCCACAGAAAGGACTATTTTTTGAAAATTTGGCTTCTTTATAGCATTCTCAAAGCTTTTTGTAGAGTTTCTTATGGTGCAGGCAATTTTGTTCCCTATATTTTGGGCTTTTGTAGCAATTTTTGTTGACAAAAACAACTCTTTGATTTTTTTTGTTTGCGTTTCATAGTCGTTCATATTTGTAGCGCAAGTGGCGCGAAAATCAGCTTCAACTCTATGTGAGACATTGCAATTTTTGTGAGTTTCCCAAAAGTTTTCAAAATGATTTAGATTTAAAATTTGAAAACTTCTCAAAATTCTTAACCCTACAGTTGCGCAATAATATCAGGTTGCTCGGACGAGGTTATATCTGGCCTTTCCGAGGTATGTCTTTATCGTGTTTCAAAAGTTTTCAAATCTAATTGCAAAGAATACCTGAAAAATTGAAATTGCCGACGCTTTAGTGGGATGATAGCAAGGTACTCCCAGCAGTTACAGTACTAACCTGTGATTCAGGCGGATTTAGAGGAGGGCGGACGCCCCCCCTCTCTCTCAGGGATTTGACCATCTGCCGACCCAAAGGGTTCCCCCTTTGTACTATTTTTTTGCGATATCAATTTTTGGTGACGGACCCTAAAAATTATCCAAAGGCTCCAATATATACTAAATTTGAGTGAAGAGCGCGCGCCAAAAAAACGCGATTTTTTGGTCAAAGTTTAACTGCAGTTGTTTTCAGCGTTTTGAAAATCCAGCTAAATTGAAAGTTGCTTTCCACATTGGTTGTAGTTTTACCAGTTCGATTTGTTAAAATTTCTTTTTTCCATTATTTTTCGTCTTTTCTATCGGCTGAATAAATTGCGGCCTAATTATTATCATATTAGTGGCCTCTTATTGCGTCGTTACGCCCGAAAAAAAAGATAAAGGGAAAAAGGACGTGGCATCTTTTATAGGTTAAGAATTTTTCTGGATTTCTTTCTGCATGAAGGGTTACTGCTCAGGTTTTTTCCGCTTTGTTACCGCGAACTATAAATTCAAATCAAATCTGGCGTAGAGGTAAAACAACTGCTTGAGACGGCAAAGTTTTGCTGTTCGAATCCGGCCAGATGACCCCCATGCTTGAGACGACAAATTTCGGGAGTTCAATTTCAGCTGGAACTTGTTTTTCTTGCAAAAAGAAAATTTTGGCTAATATAGGTTGTCTGTCTGCCTATTTTTGTCTGCTTTATTCCACAGAAAGGACTATTTTTGAAAATTTGGCTTCTTTATAGCATTCTCAAAGCTTTTTGTAGAGTTTCTTATGGTGCAGGCAATTTTGTTCCCTATATTTTGGGCTTTTGTAGCAATTTTTGTTGACAAAAACAACTCTTTGATTTTTTTTGTTTGCGTTTCATAGTCGTTCATATTTGTAGCGCAAGTGGCGCGAAAATCAGCTTCAACTCTATGTGAGACATTGCAATTTTTGTGAGTTTCCCAAAAGTTTTCAAAATAATTTAGATTTAAAATTTGAAAACTTCTCAAAATTCTTAACCCTACAGTTGCGCAATAATATCAGGTTGCTCGGACGAGGTTATATCTGGCCTTTCCGTGGTATGTCTTTATCATGTTTCAAAAGTTTTCAAATCTAATTGCAAAGAATACCTGAAAAATTGAAATTGCCGACGCTTTAGTGGGATGATAGCAAGGTACTCCCAGCAGTTACAGTACTAACCTGTGATTCAGGCGGATTTAGAGGAGGGCGGACGCCCCCCCCCTCTCTCAGGGATTTGACCATCTGCCGACCCAAAGGGTTCCCCCTTTGTACTATTTTTTTTGCGATATCAATTTTTGGTGACGGACCCTAAAAATTATCCAAAGGCTCCAATATATACTAAATTTGAGTGAAGAGCGCGCGCCAAAAAAACGCGATTTTTTGGTCAAAGTTTCCCAAAAAGTGCCTAAAAACGCTTTTGGAAAATTAGGCCAAAACGGTCTTTTTACTGCTTCGGGAAAGCTCAGAAAATCAATTTGGTCGACCAAAAAAAGGTCGACAAATTTTTGAACATTTTTTGTAAATCTGCCCCCCCCTCAAGAAAATCCTAGATCCGCCCCTGGTATGATTGCTCAAACTGTTTTTGTTTCCGAGACGTGATTTTTTTGATATTTTAGAATTGTTGGAAATTTTGAATTAAAAATAATTCTCATTTTCAAACTGTCGACTCTATGGCGGGTGATCATAAGTTACTCCCAGGTGTTGCAAATATGGTGGTGGCTCATTTTTATGTCTTCTCAGATCAAACCAGCCGTCCATTCGTTCATCCGCCGATCCATTCATTTAGCTATCTTTTCATCTAGCAGTCCATCCATACATGCAGCCATTAATTCATCAAGTAAACCCAATTAGCCAGCCATTCAGCCATTGATGCATCAATCCACTCAACTACGTAGAAATCCATCTAAACAACCATCCATTCATCAAGCCTTTCACTCGTCAAGCGATTCATCCATCTAACTAGCCTTAAGTCAATAATTTAATCGGCCCATTCATTCAGCCATCCATCTATCAATCAAGCCAACCAACTATCCATCAAACGAGTCATTCAATAGGCATCCATCCAATAGCCAATATGAGTTCATTAATAGTCATCCAGCAGCCAGCCATTCATCCATACAGTCAGCCATCAAGCCAATCATTCAACTATCGGCCCATCCATCGAAGCATGCATCGATCAAGCCGCCCATCCATGTAACACTCCAGCCATCCAGCAAGCCATTCATTCGTCAAGCAATCCATCCATCTAGCCATCGACCTATCAAGTCTTCCATCCATATAATCATTCGTCCATTCAACCAGCAATTCAAACAGCCGTCAATCAAGTCATCTGGCTACCATTCATCAAACTATGCATCCACCCAGCCGAGCGTCCATCTATACGTCAAGCCATTCATGCATCAAGCAAAAAAGTCCTCCATCCGGCCAGCCATCCGGCAGCCGTCCATTTATCTATCCTTGCACCCACTCACCCAACCAGCCATTCAACCATCCATTCATCTGTCTGGCCATTTATATATTCGGCCAGCTTTCCATCCATCTAGCTGTCTTGTCAGCCATTAACCTATCTAGCCATTCAACCAAACAGTCATCCAGCAAAAAGTCCATCCACTCGTCAATTCAGCCATTCATCCAACCAGTCATCCATCAAACATTCCATACATGCGACCAGTCGTCATTCGATCCAGCCATCACTAGCCTTCCATTTAGACAGCAATTTCTGCATCTATCCAATTATCCATCCAGCGTTCAATCCATTTATTAATCCGGCCATCCACCTAACCATCAATCCTACTTTTGAAGATAAACGTCATTATTCAGCAGCAGTTTTAGCTGCAGTCGGACTTTTAGTTCTTTGAAACATTTTTTTTTGAATATTTTTTTCCTTAGAACCAGCTACCCATCAGTCCTTTTTTTCTGAAGATAAACGTCATTTTTCAGCAGCAGCTTTATCTGCAGTCTGACTTTTAGTTCTTTGAAATATTTTTTTGAATATTTTTTGCTTTTTTAAGATGATCTTTTTGGTCGGTATCCTCTACAAGTTTTGCATAAAAAAACTGTTTCCCTTGTTTCTATTGCGGGAGTAATTTCAATATTTTTTTGTTTTCCTATAAAATAAAGTTTTTTTTATTGAAACGCATAAAAGGGCTTTTTTAGGCGTTTCAGAATTATCGGATTTGTTACCGTTTTCTGGTTTTGTTTCGATGCTAATTTGACATTCAATTGTCTTACTTCGCATGTGTTTCTTTTAATTTGTTTTATGAAGACAAGTCAAGATAAAGACATTAAATTTTTGGAATATCTAGTTTGTTGGATTCTCTTTCATTTTGACCAAATTATTCGACTTTCTGCTCTTTTTCTGTGGAATAGTCTGGCTCGCTATATTTGTGCTGTATTGCCAATGGTGCGAAAATCGGCTTCACCTCTATATTTTGGAAAGTTTATTTGTATGATTTAATACAAATTGTCATAAAATTTTTTGGTCAAATAGACCGAATGTGTTTAAAACGTACTTTTCCTCAAAATTATGGTTTTTTCTATATTTTCGGTGGAACTCGAAAAATTGAAATGGCTGTTTTCAAAAAATTATAAGCTAAATGTTTTTATCCACCACACCAAAATAAAGTTTTGTGCGCGCTACTGATTCTGAATTTTGTTAAAGACTCAAAGAGGTCAAGAAAAAGAAAGAAAAGCAGCGTCAGCTACTCGATTCAGAAGATGTACTGAATGACCTCGAAGAGTTACAGCTGAGTGAAACAATTCCCGAGGACGGAACAAATGGGCTGAGCTTTGAAGCAAGGCTTGTATCCGTGTCGAATATCAATGAAAAGCGAATATCAAACTACTCCAACACCAGCGAAGGAAGTCATGTTACCGATACAGGTTTAGCTGTTTTTTCACTTATAAATGCAAAATGTTTTCTCAATGTTTAGAGATGATGCAAGACCGTTAATTTGCAAGTTTCACCGCTACAATGAACCAACCCGACCCAGATACTTGCGTAAATAGTTAAATTAAAAGCCGTTTTCTACTTGAATGATCAGTGTTTATGTCGCAGTATTCGCATGGTTGACTTTAATTAAACCATACTACAGTTTTTGCAATCCTAGCCTTTCATGCGGTAAACCAGTATAAAACGCCATCCATAATTTTATAATTTGAAGTTGTTTTTCTTTTCACGTGCAGTGCAAAGTTTCAGATGTTATTTTGAGTCGATGAACGTAGTTCAGACTCTTTACTTTTTCACGGTTTGACTTTTGATTTCTTTCTAAGTTCAGTTCATTTCCTTTGTTAAAAGGAAGGCAAACTCCACTATCGAAAGCAAAAGTGTAAATGTCACGAAAAACGTATTCCACTTCTTGTTTCGAAAGTGGAATTTAGTTTTCAGGTTTCGCAGCAAACGAAAAAAATTGGGTTCATACATCAATTGTTCAAGAATTTCAAAAATCTTTAAGGGCATCTATTTGTTTTTCTTTGAAGTTCGAAAGTTGATGGTTCTTCAAAAAATGTGTTTGCGTGCGTTCATTGACTCTCTTCGAACTTTCTGTGGGCTATTTTTTTTTATAGTTTGGAGTGATTATTATCAAATCACAGGCAAGGCAAAACCCAAGCAAACGTTTTTAAAACAAATTGTATTCGACCATGCAATTTTTCGTATTTTATGTTGTTTATTCATTAGGCAAAATGAAAGTTCATACATATGAAAAACGTGGGTCATGAATTGGTCTGTTTTAGTTGGTGGTAGTAAAAGTAGCAGTGAGAACGTGGAGCTGATTAGGGACTCGTTCTTCGTATATGACGAGGAGACAGAAGAGGCTGTGGAGATGAACTTGGATGACATCGACAATCTATTGCTGCTGTTCTTCCACACTGTCACCATGGAAGCATTCGAACTCATACTCAAACTCATCAACAACTCCACCATCAAAGGTGAACGCCATACTTGATCAATTGTTTGTACGATTTTTTGCCAAACCTTAAAAATAGTGATAATTTACAAGAGTTATTTCGAGAGAAAGTGGTGCTGTTTACATCTCGCTTCCGAAATTGTTGAAAAAAAATTAATAAAAAAGAACTTATGATACAGTATTTACATGCGATCTCAAACAGACTAAATTATTTCGTAACTATTGCCGCAATTCATTTTAAAATGCGTTTTCAAAAGTGAAAGCTAAATTGTGCAAGGGGAGCCAAAATTGCCAACAAAAACTTAGAGATCATTTGCAATAACTTAAGGCAAGAAATCGTTTTCAGTGGACCATCAGCATTCTGAAAGTGGTCTGACAGTGCTGATGATAGCTTGTGCCCATGGGAAAGTGGATCTGGTACACAGTCTGCTGAAGATGGGCGCATCCCCCCACCTGACGGACCAGGAGGGAAAGACTGCCGTGGACTACGCAGTACACAATCAGCACTACAATGTCGAACACATACTGAACGAGTACTCTAAGTAAGCAATAAGCTCATGTTTTTAGTTCGCATGCTTTAACTGCAGTTTGGAGTAGAAGAAAGCTTTTTTTATATATTCAAAACATTGTTTCACTTTTTTTGAAAATAGATTTTTTTTGTATTTCTGCTTCATTTTTCATTTTGTCAAGCGAGCTTGTGAGCCTAGTGTTATGGCCAGTCCATTTTTTTAAACCCAACTTGCACTGTGGCTGCTATTTGGAAGAGTGGGAGAATATGGCTCAATTGTCAAGATATTAGACCTAAAGTTTGCAGTTAGGAGAGTCAAATGCCGAAGGCAGCAAATACTTTTTTATTGTCAGATATCGTGAAGACACTTTTACAGATAGTGTTGAATATTTTGAGGACAAAATTTTAGAAGTTGTTCATGCTTAGTTTTGGATTTTTTTAAATTTTTTGAAGTTCAATTCAAAATCAAGTGCTGAAAAAAGGCAATTAATTCTCTTCAATTTTGCAAGTGGACTTGGCGCAAAAATGTGAATGATTTTTTTGCTTCAAAAATAATTTTTAATTTCAAGAATTTCCTGCGGCATGAAAAAGTTGTTCTCAAATTATATCAAAGTCTAGGCTTTATCAAAAGTGTTTAAGTTCTTGAAACTTATTAAGAGTAATGAAAGCAATGAAGACTCTTATATAGTCTTGCTTATTATTTTTTTCGTTTTTTTTTTCAGGAAAAAGTTTTTTAAATGCTCATTTAAAAAACTACAGATGTGCATTCATACATAATGATGCACTTATGTATATCTGTGCTTTTTGGATTCAATTGAACTTCATATACTGAAAGTGACGTAAATAGCACTCTCGCAATACAAACGTGGAAATGGCGCGAAAAAACGTGAACGATTTCTAGTTTCGAAAGTGGAATTGAATTTTTAGATTTCCAGCGGAATAAAAACTTTACCTGTTGATCGTGTTTTCTCAAGTTGGGTTAATGTTGTCAAAAAACCGCCAATCATTAATCTTTTTATAGAAATTCAAAGAGCTGAAAGGGCATCTATTTTTTTAATTTGAAAATCGAAAGTTGAAATTTTTTCAACCAAGTAAGTGTTTTTTTATATTTACTTAAGTTCATTACTCTTTTCCAATATTCGATTGGCTTCGATTTTTCAGCTGATATGTTTTTTTTAGAAACTCAAAAATAATTATCTTTTTCTGGCCTCCTTCTATATTGGCTACGATTATTTTCCAAAGCTTGTTTTTGCGTTTTTGCTATTCTTTTTCATTTCTATCAATTGTTGCAGTTTCGAGTTTAATTTAGTTGCCATTTACTTAAAAAATAGTAGAAAATTAGAAAACAAGTAAAGTAACTTTTTCAAATTTTTTTTTGCTATTTACGAGTCAATGATTGCAGTGAAGACTCTTATAAAAGAGGTCTTGATTTTTTTTTTCAGGCAAAAGTCTCAAAGATTTTTCATCCTCAAATTTGATTTTTCGCGTTTTGTCTTATGATTTTTTAAGTTCAGCTCACTTCCTTCGCTTAAAGGAAAACAAACTATCGAGCAGCGAAAGTGTAAAAGTCACAAAAAACTTGATCGACTTCTAGTTTCGAAAGTGGATTTTTATTTTCAGAATTTCCAGCAGAATAGAAATCACATATTGATCCAGTTTTCTCAAATTGAGTTAAATTTATCAAAAAAAAAAAAATTCTGTTTCCTAGCGTTCATTGACTTTTTTTCAACTTTTTGGGCTATCCTTGTAATTTGTTCAAGTTGATTTTCTTGCAAGCCATACTTCTGTGTTTTTTGAATTTTCAAGTTGTTCATCATTGGAGTTCATTTTTTTGCTTAGATTGATTGAAGTTGCTGAAGACGAGGAAGCAAAAGAAGAAGGATCGACACTTGTAGATGAATATGTTCGATCTTGCAGCATGGAAACTGAAAACGTAGATCACGATCTAATTATGCAGGTCATTATATATATAGTTTCTGATTTCACGGCGCCCGAGTTCGACAACGGAGCCATTTTAGTTTTCCTACCTGGGTACGAAGAAATATCACGAATGAAGATCCTAATCGAGGAACACGACGTACTAGGTGACCAATCCAATTTTAGAGTGTTCGTTTTACATTCGAATATCAAGAGTGAAGATCAAAAACGCGTGTTCCAGCATTATAAAGAGAGGAAGCTGATTTTATCCACGAACATAGCGGAGACGTCGTTAACTATTGATGACGTCATTTTTGTAGTGGATCCAGGGAAGACCAAACAAGTAAGTGGTTAACTCGCCAAAAAAATCGTGCAAAAAATTCGCTTGCTCAAAATCAATACAAATTAAGTATTCTCTATTGAATCGCGCTAAAAATGTCATATATCCTATAAAATCCATAACATGAACGAGCTGCAGGTTTCTAATTTGATTTGCCGAAAACTAAGATACCACTAAATGTTTTTTTAAAAATTACAATTAACATCTTGAGTTCTATATTCCCTCTTTTCTGATTAAGTGTCAATCAACTTTACAAAGATCGTATCGATTTTTTTTTCAGGAGAGCATCTAAAATGTTCCTCATTTCTGATTTTTTGAGTTTTGTTTATAAAGCAGAAGATTTCAACTGGGCTTGCTATTGACCCAGTTCTGTAAATAGAACCTATCAGTCCCAAAAAACGTGTCAATAAAAAAGATTCTTGAAATTCCAAGAGCTATAATCCCTATGTTTATAAGTGTAAAAGAACCAAGTTTCCTTTATATAGGTCTTGGTGATTTCTGATGTTTGTTTTTTTTTCGAAAAAAAGTCTTAAACTGCCCGGATAACTACAGGAGTGCAATCATCTATATTAATGCATTTATGAATGCACATAGGTATATATGCACTTTTTGTGTTCTGCTCAAAGTAATGTAAATTGCCCTCGCCACTTACTAACATGGAAATGACGCGACAAAACGTTACGGACTTCTAGTTTCGTAAATGGATATAAAATTAAAGATTTCCCAGTGGAATAAAAAAATTTACACTTTGGCTCAGTTTTCGTAAATTGGGCTAGTTTTATCGAAAAATTGTCAATCATAAATTGTCCTCGAAATTCAAAGAGATATATTTTTATCTTTAAAATTCGAAAGAGTATAAGTGTCTATATCATTTTTTTCGGTTTCCTTGTTCCAACTTTCTAATATTTTTCTGTTTTTTTAAGGGAAAAACTCAAATTTGTTCATGTTCTTGTTTCGTTGTTCTAGCGAGAGATGGATACTCAGAGTAGTCTGTCGTACAGTCTGCAAGTGTGCTGGGCCAGTCAGGCTAATGTCAAGCAAAGGGCAGGAAGAGCGGGCAGAACGAGGCCAGGATATGCATTCCACCTATTCTCAAAGACCAGGTACAGCCCCAATAGGGACAGTAAGACTTGTGACTTGAATTTTTGTATCTTAAGCCAGGGGTCGAGGTATATAAGAATGCATGCTCGAGTCTGTTGTAATAATTATCAGCCCAGAAAACGAGTGAAAATGAATTTAGGTCGTAAATGAGGTCACATGGGTATCAACGGGAACATCTAACTTGCATGTCGGTCCTTTTTTGGATAATTGAGGCTAACTTTTAAGTAAAACAAGAACAAAATGGCGAAACCAAATCATTTTAAAATGGTTAACGTTTCATTTTAAAACTTTCCGCAAGACTCATCGAATTCGGTTAGTGAGTTAATGGAAGTTTCCTTGTATTATTTTGGTTTAGGTTCGAAAGCATGAAGGACTTTACTTCTCCAGAGATCCTCAGATACCCTCTGAATGACCTCTGCCTGCAGACGAAGATAGTATTTCCAGATAACAAACATTCCATCAGCGACATTCTAACCTCTGTGCCAGACGCCCCTCCCCAGACTTCAATCACATCGGCTCTCAAACATCTCAAAGTGAGCATATTTTTGTAGCGATAGCTGAATTTGAAAGTTAGAAGCCTTGGTTAATTTGTATTTTTGTCTGAAATTCAAGAAAATTAAAGTTGTTTTTCTTGTGGATAAATGCGGAGTGAGTTCAACCATTAATTACTCAATGAAAAGACTTTGGTATATATTGGACGAGGATTTTGTTTGTGTTTCAGGAGATCGGAGCTTTAGATAGTAATGAAAAGATGACATCATTGGGCAATTTTCTAGTCAAAATGCCTCTGGATCCAGACTTGGCAAGGATGGTTCTCTACAGTCTTGTTTTCAGATGCCTAGACCCAGTTTGCATCATAGCTGCCACGCTAGCTTATAGATCACCTTGTGAGTGCATCTCAAATTGAAGTCAATGCAATATTAGTTCACTCGATCAGTTCTAAAGAAAATAGTGTCCAGGAATTTTCTTGCTTTTTTTTCTTCAATTTTTGATACCAAATTCATATCTTAATTCAGAATTTCCATAATTCAATTCAACAAGTTGATATCGTTGCAACAGCTATTTATGAAAAAAAAATCAGTTAACATATGTTTAGTTTATTTGCCGCCAAGCAAGCGTCTCATAGACGAGGCAGAGAGAAAGCGGAAGAAACTGTCATTCAACAGCCAATCAGATCACTTTGTGCTTCTCTTCGCTTTTCTAGTCAGTGAGTGATTCCTGTTTTCTAAGTCGATTTCTCATTTCGCTGAAAAACGTATCTTATTTTTGTAGACATGGAGTTCTTACATATCGAGTGGGAAGCATGCAAAAGCAGACGAGTTCTGTTATAGTCATCATTTGTCGGCACCAGTGTTGCAAGTGATCGATAAGAGTAGATTGCAGATAATTCGACACTTAGTGTCACAAAGAGTCATCAAAAACCCGAAGAGCTACGTGTATTATAACTCAAATGCACAATTAACTTCTTGTGTCAGAGTAGGTCTTTTTTATCATTCTTCGAATTTTCTCAGTTTTCAGTGACGCTGAAGTAGTTTCTGAATTTCAGGCTTCAATTTTTGCGGCTTTCGCTCATTCAACTGTTCTATATGACACAAATCGAGGAAAATATTGTGCCGAGTGAGTTTATTTTATGATATATACATGAAAATTTCTAACATTTAGCATGAAATCAAAATGTGTATTGTTGAATTTCGTTCTAGCTGGAGCAACAATCTGAAAATTCATAGAGCAAGTGCCATCCTCCAATCCGCTCCCAAACTCCCTTCGTGTCTATGTTGTGATGAAATCACGAGAGGGGTGGGGCAACCTATGGTCAAATCAGCCACGGCTGTCAACCCGATCATGCTTCTTCTCCTCTCGAATACCATAGAGTCGATTGAGTCAGCAACTGATGATTTCTGCCTGTTTCGCATCTCTAAAACTGTTCAATTGACATGTGATCGTAAGTTGTCAGATATTATTCTGGAGGCACGTAAAGCAGTTCGACATATTGTAGTGTCAATGACAGAGGGAGCTTATGTCAACAAAGAATTTCAAGTGAGTGGTCTCGAGCTACTCTTGTTTCGATTTTTTCAAAAATTTCTAGACCAATTTCAAGTTAGTTATTATGCTTGAAAACAACCGCTATAAAATCGGAACAAGCTAGATTAACGAAAGCACTAAATCATTTCGCCAACAAACCTTTCTTGTCAACAGATATGTTTTGAGCGTGTATGCATTTTGAACTCCTGGTCTACTTTCACAATTTATCTTGCGAGCTTTGTGTTACTAAATGAATGCTCATTTTGGTCGACTAGGATATTTACACTTGCGAAGCAAAGTGTATTAGTTCGAACTTTCTTTTTGTGCCAACCGAAGTCGCTAATAAAAGTGCTACTTTTGGTGACACTGTTGAATCGGTAGGCTGCGGTAGCAGTATAATATGTGCTTTGATATTTGTTTAGTAAAAAGTGAACAAAGCTGATGCATTTTTAATTCATCAAATGAAACGAAAAAAGCTATTTGTTTCAAACAGCAGTACAATGAAAAAAGCTCGATTTCAGAAATGTTCCAACTCAACGTATCTCGCATATTTTTGAAATGCATAATTTAAACATAATTTGGCTTTAAGCTTTTCAATTTATTAAATGCAAAATTGTGTCTTTTTGTATATGCATGCCACTTTTGCTGCATCGAATTGGCAATTTATTAGCATATGTAGCTGCGTTATTGGTGGCTAAATTTTTGGATTTTAAGCATCCGTGGCGGAGTGGTTACCGTGTGCGTGAGCCTCAAATTTGCTCGGTCGCAGATTCGAATCCGACACGTAGCCGAGTTTTTGCTAATTACGAGTAATGTACGAAGTGAAGACTCTTATATAGGTCTTGCTGATTTGTTTTTCATGAAAAGTCTGTAATAACTACAGATGTGCATTCATACATATTGATGCATTTATGAATGCACTTAGGTTTACAAGCTCTTTTTGAATTGAATTGAAATTCATCTGCTGAAAGTGACGTAAATAGCACTCTCCAAATACGAACGTCGAAGTGGCATGAAAAAACGTGTAAGATTTTTAGTTTCGAAAGTCGAATTAGAAAGAGCTTAAAGGGCGTCTATTTTTTTCTTTGAATTTCGAATTTGAAGTTCTTGCGTTCATTACTCTTTTCCAATTTTTGATTGGCTATGCTTTGACGTTTATTTCTGCTTTTTATTATTTCAATTGATAGAGCTTCTTTTTTATTCGTGTTCTCGCAAGTGTTTGCGAAGCGCAGCTTCGCCTCTGTGTCAATGCATGTGGTTCGATTCCCGTAGAGGGCATTTCTTTTTCATAACTCTTTGTTTTTTTATTTTCTTGCTTTTTTTCTCAGTTTGTTTTTGAAGCTACGTCTAGCTTCCGTGTCTGTGATGAAATTTATTATCATGTTGGTTGTAAGGCTATATTGGTTTTTTGAATTTTCTTTTTTATATTTTAAAGAACGGAATGGTTTCATTTTAGATTTTTTTTCAAGTAACGCTCATTTCCTTTGTTCAATTGTAGTCAAAATCCATTATCGATTAGCAAAAGTTTAAAGGTCACGAAAAACGTAAACGACCACTAGTTTCAATAATGGACTGTAATTTCGAGTCGATTAATCTAGTTCAGACTCTAATAAAGGTCGTGATGATTTTTTCAGGAAAAGTCTTGAATTTGTTCAGGCTCAAATTTTTTTTTCGCTGTTTGAGTTTTGATTTTTTCAAGTTCAATTCATTTCTTTTGTTAAAAGAAAGGCAAACTCCACTATCGAACATCGAAATTTTAAAGGTTACGAAAACTATAGTCGACTTCTAATTTCGAAAATTGAATTTAATTATCAGATTTTCCATTACAACAAAAACTTGCCTATTGATCCAGTTTTTTCGAATTGGGTTAATTTTATCAGGAATGTGTCAATCATAAGTTGTGGTAGAAACTTAAAGAGTTTTAAAGCTATCATTATTGTTCTTGGAAGTTCGACAGGTGCAATTTTGTTTTTTTTGTTTACTTGCGTTAATTGACTCTTTTTCAACTATCTGTTGGCATTGTTCTGAGTTCTCAGTTTTCTCTACATGGGTTATTTTAAGAAAAAAGGCCAATCGTTTGCATTGCTTGTGGCTCAAAGGACTTCGGTTTCTCTTGATGATTTTTTAGCTGGAAAAGATTCGGTAAGTCTTTTATCCTATGATGGCATTTGAAACTTGAAAGCTTCGAGAAAAGTTTTGAATTTTTTTAAACTCAAACTTTAGTATGGCAAAGATATGTTTTTGACATAACGGTCGTCGACCCAAGTGTTATCGGCTTAATAACCGAGTCAAAAATTGTTTCTCTGGCGAATTGGCTGCTGAAAAATGTCACTTTCGAACGGTTTCTCCTCAAAATTGTGCAAGTTTTGGTAGACCTAGTTTTTGAATTTTTTTCCGAACAATTTTTCGATTGAAAGTCCTTCGCTTAGTTTTTTTTTAACCGGGCAGCTTACAATACTATTTTTGATGTACTGGAAGTGGCGCGAAGCTCTGATTCGCTTCTGTGTGAAATAAGAAGAATTATTTGAATACCGAATTAAAAAGAATATAATCCATCGTTATTTTCTGATGCCATTTTTCGGATGCTCAAGATGATTCTCGATACCCAAAAATTATCATTTCTCGATACTCAAAAATTATCATTTCTGGAATTCGAACATGATCTTTTCTCGATGCTTAAAATGCGCAAAGCATCAAGAGATAAATTAAAGACTACTATGTTGAATTTGTTCCTAGTGCGTAATGGACTGTCTGATCGATGTTCTGGAGTCAGCAGAGCCACCTGAGATCGGTTATATTCCACCTTATCAGAACTTTTATCATTTTGGCGAATCGCTTTTTGAAGGACAATCGCAATATCGTCCACTTCAAAATGGGCCAGGATCACGTAGCACCAGCTCAACTGACAGGCGGAAGAAGAATTATTACAATCCTGGAATGAAGTTTTGAACGCCTAAAGTTATAAAATTATATTTCAAAATCCGCTAAAAATCATCCGAAATTTTTTTCAAATGATTTTTTGTTTCAATTGAACTTTGCAATAAGTTTTTTTGAGTTGCGATAAATGAATATATTCCTCTGTTTTATTTTATAAAGAGATTTTAGTAGTGTAGTGTGTATTGCGGAAGCTAAAATGACTAAATTAGCTTACATATTTTAAAGATTTCAATAGCATGAGCAAGTTATGGACAAATTCCTATTTTTCAGGTTTGAATTGTTTTTTGGTGTAATATGTCGGACAATATTTTGGCTTCTGAGTTGAATTCAGTTTCTCTTAAAGAGAATGAATCGAACGGCGGTTTGCCGTGGGTAGGTTTTAAACGAAACGACTACCTCTCATGGGACGAATACTTCATGTCGGTTGCCCTTTTATCCGCCCAGCGAAGCAAAGATCCGAACCGACAAGTCGGCGCTTGTGTCGTGAATTCCGACAACAAAATTGTCAGTGTTGGCTACAATGGGTTTCCAGTAGGCTGTGATGACGATGATTTTCCATGGGGGAAAAAGGGTGGATTTTTAGACACAAAATATGCTTACGTTTGCCACGCAGAAATGAACGCAGTCGTTAATAGAAATACAACTCAAGTGAAAGATTGTAGAATATATGTGACTTTATTTCCCTGCAACGAGTGCACGAAATTACTTATTCAATCGGGAATTAAGGAAGTTATTTTTGGGACGGATAGTTACCACGATGAAAAACAGTTCATAGCTTCTAGGAAAATGTTGACAAGCGCAGGAGTAAACGAACGCAAGTTTGTGCCTTTAAGAAAATCAATAACCATAGACTTCGAGTTTGACAAATCCTAAACTGACAAATAACCTGTTGCTGAAAATTGAAATTGTTTTAAGAACTGCAATATAAAGGCAAGGAGATTTTTTGAAATATTGTCAAATGTGTCTTGTTTCTCGGTGTAGTGTACTAATTTAGATTCATCTTTTATTATCGGTTTAGTAATTTGCTTTTTGATTAAAAAAATATTGCTCCGCTTCGTTTTCTTCGGTCTCCAGCAGAAAGCGTTAGCAAACAAAAAGTGGTCCAAATTAAATACAAATTGGGGAACATTTAATTAGAGCTGACTTTCAGCGTTGAAAAATACCGGTAACTTGCTTCAACCTGAAAATATATGATTCTAAGGCATCAATGTTCAATAAAAATCAGTATAATTGTACACTTCAGCAATTCTAAAACCAATTTTATAATATTAAAAATTGTGAAAAAACCACTCCGCATGAATTTGGATATAAATCCTGAAAAGGAGACTTATCGTGCTAATTTTGTGCACATTTGTCATCTTTTGTTGGACTTCGGGAGAATGGCTGTTCTGAAGATTTTGGAAGAAAAGGCGAAGCCTCAAACAGTTTGCCAGCTTGTACTGAGTTGCAAAAGTGACTTCAAGAAGTTCAAGAGAAAAGTATTGAGTCAAAGTCAATGGAAACTGCTCTACCCAGATGCGAAGGTTAGTAAACAGTGGGATAACGTAAATAAAACAAGTATGATTACTTTCAATGGCAAGAATATTGTAATTGATTGGATTACGGCATCGCAAGAGTTTCTTGCCTTGTTAGTTGGTACAAAGATGAATATATAGTTCGGTAAATAATGTTATTATTTCTACTCTGGCTGTTGAAAATAGCTGTTTTTTATTCATGCATTAGAAATGTACTGAGATTCCCAATTTCTTAATCTGTTTTTCATCTCAATAAGAAAAAGGCTATTTTTTGGCTAAGTTTCGTTTTTTTTTGTAGAAAGCAATTAAATCATTTGCGATTAAATTTCTGATCAGCGGAAACCATATGCAATTGTTTATCCTACATTTGCCTTTATTAGTCTAACTTAGATATATAAATGAATGTAATAAATGGTGAGCTATGTTTTTTACCCGTTCTAAAGATTGAATTCAGTGGTAAGGTAAGGCTTTGAGTTAGGCTCTGACAATTCTTAGAGATTTTGAACTGTTCGACAAAACCAGAATACTTATAATTTAAAACAGCTTTTTGTCATTCCATTGCAATGGTCAAGGAACAAAACCAGTTGACGTAAGCATATGCTTGTTGAATTCAAACTGTATGTTGACCTTATAAAATGTTCAATATCATAATATCTACACAAGACAGCGTTAGTGTATTAATACGCACCTTTTTTTTCTAACCTAAATCTCAAATATAAATGTTCATTAAAAGTGTTCACTTATTTAGTGGCATTTTTGCTATAATCACGATCTGCAGCATTGGAAATTTCATAGCATCTGTTCTCTGCTTTATTTGTGGCTAGTTTTTTGTGAGATCGACTTGAGCATGCCTAATTCTAAAATCATCAATGACTTTTCAAAAATAAGGACTCGGAATGAATGTGTTGCAAGAGATTGGGAAGTCAGCTACATTCAATTTATTAATTTGTTGAAATAAGTTACAAAAAATACAAAAGCTTGAACTCAGAAAAGAAAAGTTAACAGACTAATTTTTTTAAGCTCAGCTCAGCTCCAAAAAAAGAATTTCCAGCTCAGCTCAGCTCCAAAAATTTCCAGCTCAGCTCCAAAAAAGGAGTTAATCTCTTTTTCAGTAAATTAGCTTTTTTTTCATCGCTTAAGGTCGATTCCCAATATTTGGGGTTCGTTCAAAATTTCGGAACGATGGTTGCAAAAAAAAGATAATGTCCAATTTTTTATCCTGATATGTGCATTAGAGTCGGAAGTATATCTAGTGCGAAGTTCCCACGTGAAAAAAAAAACTGTTTTAATCATCTGTATTTGTTATACAAAAGATATGCTACGTCATTTTTCATTCACATCTTGAACTCTATACAGTGGTCCAGTAACCTACAGCTTTATCAAACGAAACGAAAAATGACTACCATAAAGTTTTTAGATCACTTTTATTTGTATTATGAGACAAAGCATCTATGAATTTAATGATTGTCTTGTTTACGAGTCATGAACGTAGTGTATACTCTTATATAGGTCTTGGTGTTTTTTCAGGAATTTCTTTAAATTTATATTTCGAGGTTTGAATTTTGATTTTTTTATTTAACTTTATTTCTTTTGTTGGAAGCAAGGCAAACTCGACTATTGAGCAACAAAAGCGTACAAATCACGAAAACATTTTAAAAAATGATAGTTTTCAGACTTTCCAATGGAGTAAAAACTTACCTTTTGATCCAGTTATCTCAAATTGGGTTAATTTGATCCAAAAAAGTCTGAAACATAATTAGTCATTGAAATTCAAAAAGCTCAAATAGGGTTTTTTTTAGTATTTTTCATAGATTTTTAGGTGTACCCACTATTTTCTCGAAAACGGATAGACATCGGAGTGCCATCTTTCCAGTTCGAACTCATTACCCCTAGGAGGTTTCTGGAGACATACTGTTTTTTTGTAAAAAAAAAAACAGAAGGCACGACCATTCCAGGGCGTACCACATGCAACACAAAGTTAAATGATGACGAGGTATGCCGATGCTTGAACACGTGAATTGGTTAGTCAAATGCTCAAAAATGAAACGCCTAAAAACTAACGTGGCAAGAGAGTGGAGCTGGTATTGAAGTTTGCCCGCATTAGAAGATCGCTCGCGTATCAAGACAATGTACTGAATGCTCAGATTGCCCCTTTATCTGTATTTAATAGCTACTGCTGAAGGAAATACTATAAGAAACATAATTTAAGTATTTCCGCATAAATGCGGGATAATATGCATTGCATAAATAAATCGCGTAATGCCTTCAGCATCATTGATAAAATCTTCACAGCGCACATAAATTAGTCCAAAAAATTGCCGTATTGATAATTTATAAATCCTTAGAAGTTCACAAAATTAATCCAAGAAAGTTTTTTTTTCTTAAATTTGAAATAAAGGAGCCCAAATCTGCAATGGAATTTAAAAGTTGTTATAAAACTTTGCATTTTTTTGAAGTCATAATAAACTGAGAAATAGGTTTATGCCTGATTTTTAGTTATAAGATTAGTTTTGATTTTTAGAATTCCTAGCGAAATGAAAACTGTTTTCGATACTCACTGTTTTTGTTTATATAACTTCAAGTTCAGGTCTCATTGACGTGAAAAATTGGATGTTACTCAAAAAGGTAGTTTTTACCTTTGCGATAGGCAAGAGTTTTGCAATCGGATGCTAGACTTTTTTCCCGTAAACACCTTTGTCCTCACTTCTAGACAATCTCCTCTTCTAGAGGATCTTCATTTTTCGAGGATCTTTGCTTTTCAGTTTGTAAAAATTTTTCAAAAAAGTCTCATTTTTTTCGGGTTCGTGGCTTTTGTCCTAGTTTCTGTTGGTTTCTTTAATGTTTTTTTAACGCTATTTTTATCTGGTGGAAGTTCTATTTGTTTGTATATTAAAGCATGGGTTTTTCTCCAATTTAAACAGTTTTTGCTATAACTGAAACTTCACAAAAATGTAAATTTATCATGTCTGATTTTAAGTTTTTTTTTTTCGTTTTTTTTTCAATTATTTGAACAGTTACAGTATATGGTATTTCGATTCAATCAAGTTGTTTTGCGTTAACTGGAGTTATTTTAATCAGTACTTTCTCGAATACGGATAGGCTTCGGAGTGCTATCTTTCCAGTTTGAACTCCTTACCCCTAACAGGGTTCTGGAGACATACTGATTTTTTGTTTTAAAAAAAGCATAAGGAACGAAGATTCCAGGGAGTACCACATGCAAAACAAATTTAATTGATAGCGAGATATGCCGATGCTTGAACACGTAAATTGGTTAGTCAAATGCTCAAAAAAGAAACGCCTAAAAACTAACTTGGCAAGAGAGTGGAGCTGGTATTCAAGTTTGCTCGTATTAGAAGATTGCTCGCGTATCAGGACAAAGCACGTTTATCCAGATTGAACGTTTATCCGTATGTGATAGTTACTGCTGAAAGAAATCATAAAAAAAACATAAATTTAGTTTTTCCGCTGAAGCGCGGGATAAAATGCATTGCATAAATAAATAGCCTAGCGCCTTCGGCATCAATGATCAAATCTTCAAAGCGCACAAGAATTAGTCCAAAAAATTGCTGAATTTGTAATTTTCAAAGCCTTAGAACTTTACAAAAACAATCCAAAGAAGAATTTTCTCTTACATTTGATTCAAGTGTCTGCAATGGTATTTTAAAAATTGAGATGAAACTTTGCATTTTTATTGAAAGTCATATTTAAGTGAGAATGAATTTTAGGCTTTATAAGAGTAGTTTTGATTTTGAGAAATCCGAGGGGAATGAAAACTGCTTTTGATACTGTCTGTTTTTGTTTATATAATGTCAAGTACAGGTCTCATTGTCGTGAAAAATAGGAAGTTACTGAAAATTGTAGTTTTTACCATTGCGATAAGCTAGAATTTGCAATCGAATGCTAAATTTTTTCCCGTAAACAACTTTGTCCACACTTCTAGACAATCTTTTCTTCTAGAGGAACTTCAATTCTCGAGTATTTTCAAGTTTTAAGTTGTAATCATCTTTCAAAGAAGTTACTCAATTTTTTCGGGTTAGTGGCTTTCGCCCTAGTTTCTATCGGTTCATTTCATGATTTTTTACACGCCATTTTTTTCTTGTAGAATTTTTATTGGTTTGATTTTTAAAGCTTTGTTTCAATTAATACAGTTTTTTGCTATAACTGAAATTTCACAAAAATGTAAATTTACCATGTCTGATTTTGAGTTTTTTATTTTTCGTTTTTTTTTTCAAATATTCAAGCAGTTACAGTTTATGGTATATTGACTGAGTCAACTTAATTTGCGTTATTTTGAGGGCAAAAAAAAATTTTCATTTGGGATTTTGTTTCAGTTAGGATGGGTCGTAAAAACTTTTAAATTTTATGAGTTTCAATATGACAACAGTTTTGTTTTCGGCGCAACAGTTTTCGACCCAAAGTTAATAGCCTTTGTTGCCGCTTAGTAAATGATTTCCTTTTCAAGGGCTGTTTATGAACTTCATCCAATACAAATGTGAAAATTTTGATACTGTAGTTTTTAATTTTGTCAAGTTGTTTTTTCTAGTAGTTTTTTCCAACATATTTTTTTGGCTTCTGTCTTTTTTTCATTCACTTATTTGTAGTTCAATAGGCTTTTGCATCGCAGGTGTTGCAAAGCTCCGCTTTCCCCTCTGTAATGAATTGAATTCTTGAGTTGTTGTTTTTCTCTTAAATATGTAAAATCCTTTTTGGCGCTTTTTACAGTCAGTTTGCAAAAGTTACTTAAATTAGACTCTCTGGGAACAAAATTTGCTCTTTGAATTCGTTTTTCAACTCAGGAAGAGAGGTTTCTCAATTTTCTTTCAAATTAAAAAACATCAATCAAAAAATTTTTTATCTTGAATAATGAAATTGTTTTATCATGATGTAATTATGAATGTAATTGTTTCGACTTTCGGAGAAAAGGAAGGAAAGTTTGTGCTCGTGGTGGATTTCTTCCAGACCAATTTTGGCTTGTTATCCAGCAATTTTTTATCATTTGAAATGTATTGTTGTGCTGAGCTGAAATTTAGAAAGGTTATTTAAATGATTTTTTTTTAAATTACCGGGGATCAGAAACTGCCAATTTGGGGCAAATAACGCGCGATATATTTCGTGATATTAACGCGAAAGCGGAGAGTTAATCCGTCTTAAAATCAATTCAAATTGAAATGAGGGATGGTATTGGGTGTATTCAATTTTTTGCAATATGCGAAATATATTACTTCAAACTTTTCATAGCGCGTGGGGTGATGATTTTGAAAAAAAATCTAAAAGTGTTTCAAATTTTTTTTTTGAACTTTGTATCCATGTTTCTTAAGTGAACACTACATCGACCTTAAGAACAGTGGGAAAATTCAGGGGGCGTTGCACTGATGCGAGCAGTCTTGTTGCTTTTATACCAGTATGTCAAACAAAATTGGTGTTTTTGGTCCAAGCAGTTTTGCGTATTTAACGAGCCGAGCCGTTAAACTGAAAACGTCTCCGCTTGGACCAAAGGTGGTGCTTGGTTTGATAACTTTTCGCATATAAATGTCAAGTTAATATGAAAATCTGAAACTGTGTTACTATCCAAAAACATTTTCAGGGTAGTAACTTGAGTTTCTTGAAATTTCAGGGTAGGAACTTTTCTCTAACAGTTTGGCAAAACAAATCAGAGTCTAATTGATGTAATAAGCAATTATTTTCCGTTTTTTTCATTGTGCACATGGAAAGTAACTCGCACATTTTATTTTGAGTAGGTCGCACAGTTTTTGTTTTCTCATGGCACCGACCCGTGATGGGAAGGAACTTTAGTTCATTAATGCATTTTCTTGTATTTCAAAGACTCTTTCTTCTTGTTTTTGAATGCAAAGTGCTGCTTTACTTGTGCATAACAAGTGCATGCAAGTAGTTCTGCATACTCTGCGCAAAGGTTAAATCTCTGCTTGGGTTCACAGAGGTGTTTGCTTTGAGACCTTGCAAATTTTTTATTTTGCGAATGCTTATTTGATTTTTTTTTGGTTTATGATATATCTGTCAGTTTTTGTCGGTTTAATTAATGCCACGGCTCAACTATTGGTTTAATTAACGCCAGTTTGGCTCTTCACTCTTATTTTTTTGTTTTCCATGGAATTTTTCTCTTTGTTATAAACAAAAAAGAAGTTGTGGAAATTATGCCAATATAACCTCTATGTTTGAAAAACATTCATTATTTCCCGTTTTTCTCAGATAGTTACAACGTCTGAGATCAGTTTGCCTGTTTTCATTTTTTTGACATCAACCTTATCGTCTCGTTCTTGGTATTAAAGTTTTTTAGGAGAACTTCAACGCAGAATTATTAGATATAACTCTACTGATGTTCGTCATTCGTCATTCAGAACGTCTTGACGAGCCAAAAACAGGCTGGGACGATGAGCCCGACGACACCGAGACGACTGAAGCTGCGGATTTAGTTCGAATCAAACGAATTCGGAACTCTGCATATGCACATGCAATAAGCGCATCGCTTGCTCAACCTGAGTATGAAAGGTTATGTAACGAGTAGCATAACATATTCAATCGTCTATTTCCTGAACGGAAATTTCAATATTTGGCGTTTGAAACAAAGTTTTCAGGAACCGGCGAGCAAACTAACATGTATACTCAAGAAATTCAAAAGTGGTACGAACAAGATATTGGAATGAAGCATTCAATTGCTAAGCTAAGTGAAAATGTCAAAAACCAATCCAAAAAAATCGATAAACTTCTGAAACGAGTGACAGGTAATTTTTACGCGTTGACACCTGAAGTTAGTGAAATGCTTGCAATTCAACGCCACTTCAAACAACGCTACAATTTTTTAATTTCGAACTATCAACCGTTCGAAGGATTGAACCTTACAATCGATCTGACTAAAAGTCCTTCTTTTTTCCTCAAAGCTGTAGACGTTTCTGGTGTATTAGTAAACGAGGTCAGCATTCAAACAGAACTCGAAATGTTCTTCGCCGACAACCAACAAGAAAACGATTCAGTTCCTCAGAAACCTGTCGCAACTTCGACTATGAAAGCGATCGCTTCTGTTGCTGCGCGTAGCAGTGACAAGTTGAAACCCTTACTTACTGAAAATTGTAGTTTTTACCATTGCGATAAGCTAGAATTTGCAATCGAATGCTAAATTTTTTTCCCGTAAACAACTTTGTCCACACTTCTAGACAATCTTTTCTTCTAGAGGAACTTCAATTCTCGAGTATTTTCAAGTTTTAAGTTGTAATCATCTTTCAAAAAAGTTACTCAATTTTTTCGGGTTAGTGGCTTTCGCCCTAGTTTCTATCGGTTCATTTCATGATTTTTTATACGCCATTTTTCTCTGGTAGAATTTTTATTGGTTTGATTTTTAAAGCTTTGTTTCAATTAATACAGTTTTTTGCTATAACTGAAATTTCACAAAAATGTAAATTTACCATGTCTGATTTTGAGTTTTTTATTTTTCGTTTTTTTTTCAAATATTCAAGCAGTTACAGTTTATGGTATATTGACTGAGTCAACTTAATTTGCGTTATTTTGAGGGCAAAAAAACTTTCATTTGGGATTTTGTTTCAGTTAGGATGGGTCGTAAAAACTTTTAAATTTTATGAGCTTCATTATGACAACAGTTTTGTTTTCGGCGCAACAGTTTTCGACCCAAAGTTAATAGCCTTTGTTGCCGCTTAGTAAATGATTTCTTTTTCAAGGGCTGTTTATGAACTTCATCCAATACAAATGTGAAGTTTTTGATACTGTAGTTTTTAATTTTGTCAAGTTGTTTTTTCTAGTAGTTTTTTCCAACATATTTTTTTGGCTTCTGTCTTTTTTTCATTCACTTATTTGTAGTTCAATAGGCTTTTGCATCGCAGGTGTTGCAAAGCTCCGCTTTCCCCTCTGTAAAGAATTGAATTCTTGAGTTGTTGTTTTTCTCTTAAATATGTAAAATCCTTTTTGGCGCTTTTTACAGTCAGTTTGCAAAAGTTACTTAAATTAGACTCTCTGGGAACAAAATTTGCTCTTTGAATTCGTTTTTCAACTCAGGAAGAGAGGTTTCTCAATTTTCTTTCAAATTAAAAAACATCAATCAAAAAATTTTTTATCTTGAATAATGAAATTGTTTTATCATGATGTAATTATGAATGTAATTGTTTCGACTTTCGGAGAAAAGGAAGGAAAGTTTGTGCTCGTGGTGGATTTCTTCCAGACCAATTTTGGCTTGTTATCCAGCAATTTTTTATCATTTGAAATGTATTGTTGTGCTGAGCTGAAATTTAGAAAGGTTATTTAAATGATTTTTTTTTAAAGTTACGGGGGATCAGAAACTGCCAATTTGGGGCAAATAACGCGCGATATATTTCGTGATATTAACGCGAAAGCGGAGAGTTAATCCGTCTTAAAATCAATTCAAATTGAATTGAGGGGTGATATTGGGTGTATTCAATTTTTTGCAATATGCGAAATATATTACTTCAAACTTTTCATAGCGCGTGGGGTGATGATTTTGAAAAAAAATCTAAAAGTGTTTCAAATTTTTTTTTTGAACTTTGCATCCATGTTTCTTAAGTGAACACTACATCGACCTTAAGAACAGTGGGAAAATTCAGGGGGCGTTGCACTGATGCGAACAGTCTTGTTGCTTTTATACCAGTATGTCAAACAAAATTGGTGTTTTTGGTCCAAGCAGTTTTGCGTATTTAACGAGCCGAGCCGTTAAACTGAAAACGTCTCCGCTTGGACCAAAGGTGGTGCTTGGTTTGATAACTTTTCGCATATAAATGTCAAGTTAATATGAAAATTTAAAACTGTGTTACTATCCAAAAACATTTTCAGGGTAGTAACTTGAGTTTCTTGAAATTTCAGGGTAGGAACTTTTCTCTAACAGTTTGGCAAAAAAAATCAGAGTCTAATTCATGTAATAAGCAATTATTTTCCGTTTTTTTCATTGTGCACATGGAAAGTAACTCGCACATTTTATTTTGAGTAGGTCGCACAGTTTTTGTTTTCTCATGGCACCGACCCGTGATGGGAAGGAACTTTAGTTCATTAATGCATTTTCTTGTATTTCAAAGACTCTTTCTTCTTGTTTTTGAATGCAAAGTGCTGCTTTACTTGTGCATAACAAGTGCATGCAAGTAGTTCTGCATACTCTGCGCAAAGGTTAAATCTCTGCTTGGGTTCACAGAGGTGTTTGGTTTGAGACCTTGCAAATTTTTTATTTTGCGAATGCTTATTTGATTTTTTTTTGGTTTATGATATATCTGTCAGTTTTTGTCGGTTTAATTAACGCCACGGCTCAACTATTGGTTTAATTAACGCCAGTTTGGCTCTTTATTCTTATTTTTTTGTTTTCCATGGAATTTTTCTCTTTTTTATAAACAAAAAGAAGTTATGCCAATATGACCTCTATGTTTGAAAAACGTTCATTATTTCCCAGTTTTTCTCAGATAGTTACAACGTCTGAGATCAGTTTGCCTGTTTTACTTTTTTTGACATCAACCTTATCGTCTCGTTCTTGGTATTAAATTTTTTAGGAGAACTTCAACGCAGAAAGCTTAGATATAACTCTACTGATGTTCGTCATTCGTCATTCAGAACTTCTTGACGAGCCAAAAACAGGCTGGGACGATGAACCTGACGACACCGAGACGACTGAAGCTGCGGATTTAGTTCGAATCAAACGAATTCGGAATTCAGCGTATGCACATGCAATAAGCGCATCGCTTGCTCAACCTGAGTATGAAAGGTTATGTAACGAGTTGCATAACATATTCAATCGTCTAATTCCTGAACGGAAATTTCAATATTTGGCGTTTGAAACAAAGTTTTCAGGAACCGGCGAGCAAACTAACATGTATACTCAAGAAATTCAAACGTGGTACGAACAAGATATTGGAATGAAGCATTCAATTGCTAAGCTAAGTGAAAATGTCAAAAACCAATCCAAAAAAATCGATAAACTTCTGAAAAGATTGACAGGTAATTTTTACGCTTTGACACCTGAAGTTAGTGAAATGCTTGCAATTCAACGCCACTTCAAACAACGCTACAACTTTTTAATTTCGAACTATCAACCGTTCGAAGGATTGAACCTTACAATCGATCTGACTAAAAGTCCTTCTTTTTTCCTCAAAGCTGTAGATGTTTCTGGTGTATTAGTAAACGAGGTCAGCATTCAAACAGAACTCGAAATGTTCTTCGCCGACAACCAACAAGAAAACGATTCAGTTCCTCAGAAACCTGTCGCAACTTCGACTATGAAAGCGATCGCTTCTGTTGCTGCGCGTAGCAATGACAAGTTGAAACCCTTAGTCGTGATTGAAGGTTGTCGCGGGATAGGTAAAACTAGGTTTGCCTTACAACTTCTTCATCTATGGACCTTTTCAAGTGGACCATTGCGCGATCATGACATTGTAATGTACCTTCCTTTTATGAAGTTTGACGGGAAAGTCGCCAATGTTTTGGATGTCATTAATGAAAACTACTGTAAGGATGGGAAAACAATTCGAAAAAAGATATCACGGTTTTTGAAGTATAGCTGTAAAAACTTCAAAGTCTGTTTTATTTTTGACTTTTCGCTATGTTCAAAAATTCCTCTTGGAGTTCTAAAAACTATTTACAATTGCAGAAAGTATTGTGCAGTTATTTTGTGCTGTCGCTCGTTCTCGCTACAAGTTTCGAAAATCGTTCCGATGAATTATTCTAAAAGATATCAGTTGAAAGGCTTAAGAGATGGAGTTGCTTTTGCGAATTATTTGTCCACGATACCCTATCTTAAACAAGCTATGCGAAAATCGCTTACAAGTATGCTTCAAATGATTCCAGAGTCCTTAAAGAGTGTTCCGTTGGTATTGTCACTGCTAATCCAATCGGTTATAACTAGTGATAACTCGAAGGAAACCGTAATGACGACGCCCACAATTCTATTCCAGAAGTTGATAAACATGCAAATGCAAAAAACGGTCAGCCGTGGGACCTTTTCGATTTTGGAGTCGTACAGCATTTTGTTTTCATGCGCGGATACATGTTTCGAGAACCTCGGAAATTCGACTTTAAAGTCGTCTGACTTCGAAAACTGCTCGGCCTTAACGAACTTACTTGAACTAGGGTTTCTACGCGAGAAATTTTCATTATCCTTGTCTTCGGATGGTTTCGAGTTCGAATGCTTCGATGTATCTGTTCATTATTTCCTGGCCGCGTACTCGTTTAGCAATAAACAGTTCTTGAAACGCGAGTCTGAAAACAGCTCAGACTTTTCAAAGTTAGCGCTCGTTAAAGGTTCAGATTTAAAACGGAATTCAGAAAATGGAAAAATAACTTTTATGAGATTCTTGACTGGCTTAGCTGGAAACGGACAAAAAATTTTGCACTGGGTTGTCAGCTTATCAAATGTGCCCAACAAATTTCTTTTTGCACTGGATCTGTTCATCGAAATTAATCACATGTCCTACCAAAAGTCCTCAAATCTGATAGGAAACGTGCTTCGTGCGTTGGAACCAGTTCATAAATCAGTTCACGTCACTTCGACTATGTTTCCACGTGAAAAAGCAGGGCTGTTGCGATACCTGTGTATAAAAAATTGCTCGCTGGTGACTTTAAAAACCGACGACTCCTTACCTATTTCTCTTTTTGCAAAAGTTATCGAACTAAACTCATCTCTAAGGCAGTTAATATTTTACGATTTGTCGAATAGTTTTGTTACTAACTTGCCATTACTGTTGCAAGCAGTTTCGAAGTCTAAAATTGAATCGATAAGCTTGGAGTTCATTTCAACCAAATCTAATGCTGATAAGAGCCAAATAGTTTTGTCGGGTTCATTTTGCGATCAGCTGTTGACCTCAATGAAAACAACCAACTTGACCTCATTGCGCGTGCGCAACTTCAGTCCCACCTTCTCAACTTGTGTCGGGTTTGACCTTTTCGGCGCGTGTTTCTCTTTCAACACCCTCAGAAAGCTAAAACAACTGGATCTTTCTGGCCTAAAAGTCACCTGTAATCAGTGTAGCTCCAAAACGTGTTCACAGGCATTACTGGTATACCAAATTTTACTCAAACCCAATAGATGGTTGAATCGAGCTATTTTACAAAAAATCAGTTTCAAATTTTCCACATGCGACAGTTTTCAAACCTTCGTTTCAACACTGGTAAAAAAAGACGTAAAAAATTTGAAAAACTTGGACTTCCAATATAGCTCATTTTCCATAAATTGTAACTGCGAAATATGTCAAAACTACCAAACTCGAAAAACTTCAACCCTGCAAAGCTACGGAAGTCTAACATGCTTTGCAGCTGGGTCATCCTTGGACTTAGTTGAGCTCAAAAAATCTAAAGAGTCGCCGAATATGCGTGTCTGCATGGACAACTGCATGTTCACATTTAGTTCGACAAATCAATTGACGGTCTTCAACTCTGCACTTAAGAGTGCCTTCTATTCAGACATTGTATTGTCACTTCAAAACACTTCAATTCAATGTTTAACTCACAAAATGCTCTAAAATATCATTTTAATATTATTATTTCAGAAAGTTGTTTTGCCTATTCAATTTTAAAGAATTCGGTAGCAAATTATAGTTTCATCTTAATGATTTCAGAATAAATATTATTTGAACACTTGTGCTACTTTTGATGGTAATTGATTCGTGGTGCGGAAAAAGGCCTCACCCCTTTCGCACAAGCTCGATACTCTCGCGTCAACGTCCTCCAAAAAATTTAATCAAGCATTATTTATTTCTATCCCGGGTTAACCAAAACTTCTCTCTTCTATCCCGGGTTAACCAAAACTTCTCTCATAAAGTCCATAAATAAAAATTTAATTTCATGCAATTTTATATAATTCAATACGTTCAGAAAACTATTAAAGACCTCTAGGATGAACATTTTCCATTTCTCCCTTAAAATGTATGGCTAACATTTTTTCCATAAATAAAAAAAATGTAATTTTTTCTTAGTTCTGCTTTATACCTGGGTTACTCAGTCAGGGAGAAACCTTAGATTTCCTGCCAGGAGCTTAAAGGTTCCAGGGCAATCCTGGATTTCCTGGAAGGAGCCGTCTAGGAACCCTGGCGGGAAGTCTTTTTTCCTGACAATTGTTTCAATCTGAATGTCTCATAATAACACATCAAAATTGAGGCATCGGAGAGCTTTACTATGAAATAAAAAATCTTTGAAAGCCAGGCCTGGACACCTTCCAAGAACCATTCCGGGAAAACCACGAAAACAACGGATTTACATAAAAAATCCAACATCGATTTAGTTTGGTTTGAATTTAATTTTGAACCAAAAATTTACGTTAAACATTTCAACTCAACTTGTACGTAGTCAAAAAGCCAGAGCTTAAAATTCAGTTGTGTTTGCCAAAAACTCAGTTTCACATTGTAAACACTACCTTTGATGTCTCTTAATTTTAGATTTTTAGAGGACAAAAACATAAACCCAAAAAAAATTATCGTTCAATAAAATTTGTAGAATTTTCTAAAAATAAAAACCAATCAACTCCATTTTTGTTCCATCAATCGTAGAAATTGGACATGAAATTTGAAAACGGATGTGTTTTTTCAGACCAATTTCAAATTTTCAACTAGCTTCTATTTAACAAAATTTTTTATATCATCTCAAAGGTACCGGCATCTCGTGCTCCATTTTGAAAACCGGTAATTTTTTAAATGAAAATAATGGTATTCAAAATTTGACTTTTTAACCAATTGAAAATTTTTTTTAGCGCGTGATATATATTGTGTGCGCTTTTTATTTAAAATGAGGTTCGCCAAATAAATAAAAAATCTAATATATTTCAGACATTATATCTCTCAGTACCAAAAGCTACGACGCGCTTCAAAAATCCAGATTTTGAGGCTCAATCTAGAGTCTACTCCAGTCAACTTGTTTTTTGATTGCTCAAACCATGTTGCCACCCTGCACGACTCTGAAGCAGTGATATTTCGCAACTTCTGCATAATTGTATCATAAAGTTTGAGCTCTCATTCTAGTCTATCTGAAAGAATTGTCTATCTATCTATACTATATGTAAATGCGTGTGACACGTACTTTGCCATGTTTAAGCGTTTTTCCGCAACATTAAGGTCAAAATGTATCTATGCGTGGCATCCTTAAAATTTTTTTTTTTTCGATTTTCCAGTTTCAACCTAGTGTTTGTTCCACCGAGCTAAAATTTAGGAACACAAAAGTAGTGTGCTGTCAGAGTTCCCACAGGGGTTGCAATTTTGGTCTCCAATTTGAATGCCCAAATCTTAGTAGTGTACGAGATACGACGATTTTTATAATTAAGAAAACTTCTGTCAGTCTAAAACGACGTTTCTCAGTTTAATTCAGAAAACACAATATTCAAAATCTGAAAATTCTAACTCTGTAATTGGACGCTGGCAGATTACTCTCAAGGATTGTGAATCTTGCCTTCAAATATGATTGCTCAAATTCTTGTATTTTACAAGATATGACGGGTTTTTTTACTTCTTTTTAATTTTTCAGATTTTAAGTTAGATTTTAAAAAATTCAAAAGATTTGAAATTCTTTATCTTGTAAACGTGCATTGTAAAAGTACTCTTAGGAGCTCCATAATCCAATTTTTGTGTCTAAATGCGACTGCTAAAATGGTCTTAGTTTTCGAGATATGAGGTTTTTGTGATTTTTCAAAATTTTACAGAAATTTCAAGTTTTGTCTTCAGATTTTGAAATTTCCAACACTTTAATCGGGGGCTGTCAGAAAAATAGTATAGAAGAGTTTGAATCTCACTTCCAATTATGACCGTTCAAATCTTCGTAGTTCACGAGTTATGACGTTTTTTGTAGATTTTTTTTAGTTTTCAGAAAGTTTAAATTTAAAATTTGTTTCAAATTGCGAAGTTCCCTTCCTAGTAATGAGAGCTTCCAGAATATTCTCAGAGGTTGCAAATCTTGCGTCCAAATTTGACTGCTAAAATTGTTTTAATTTTTGAGAAATGACGTTTGTTGTGAGTTTTTCAAAAAAGTTTACACGAACTTGAACTGGTTTTTCCAATTCAAATTGAAAATTGAAGCCCCCTTCCGTGTAATGGGGAGGCTGTCACATTTTTTTCAGTGGTTGCCAACATGGCCTCCAAATAGACTGCTCATTTTTTGTAGGTTGTAGTTTTCGAGCTGAACATTTGCGATTTTTTCATAAAAATTTCATAAAACTTAAGTTTAATATACATATTTTTTTCAATTTTTGAAAATACCATTTTTTTACTTAGGTGCTGTTAGATCTTTTGAGCTGTTTGCAAATCTCGCATCCACATATGACTGCTCAAGTCTTTTTAATTTGGGCGATACTTTTTTAGTAATTTTCATTTTTTTTTCGAAACATTGAAATTCCTAACCCTAAACGGGTACTGTGAAAAGTACTCTCAGGAGCTGCAAATTTTCCGTCCAAATGCGACTGCTGAAACGCTTTCAGTTTGCAAGAACTTTGTGTTTGGGTACCTGTGAGAGTACTCTCAGATGTTGCAAATTCTGCGTCCAAACGCGATTGCTCAAATGAATTTAGTTTCCAAGATTTGTTGATTTTTATATCATTTTAAAAGGTTTCAATGAACTTTTTGATGAATTTTTCAAATGTAATGGTGTTTTTCAAAAATTTAATTGAAACAATTAATTCAAAAAATCTTAGCAAAATTTGAAATTGCAAACCTTGTTATTGGGTGCTGTCAGAGTACACTCAAAGGTTTCCAAAGTTTTCAAAAAGTCGAAGCACCGAAGATGCGTTACACGCTAGTTGACCTTAAAAATGTTCTCAAACAATTCAAACTTTATTGCTTATAGAAGAGCGTGAGTGTATTCCAAACCAATCTACGTTCATTTTTAAAGGTCCAAAATAATGATAGGGAAAATATCGAAGAATACAATCTATAATGTACAGGACAAAAAACATTTCATTGCTCGTAACGTTCCAATTCATTTTAATGTCTGTCCAGTAGTGTTCGACAAATACTGGCGAAGGTCCACAAAGAAACAATTTGAACCCATAACTTCAAATTTTTATTGTGTCGTTCTTAAGGCAAGATCACCTATGAAATTATTTATGATTTATTGGCTATTTCACAACTTCAATTAATAATTTCTGAATATTTAATCATATAGGCTAGTTATTCTCGATTTTCTGAGTCACTCTTGACTTGACAGGGCCGATGTTGCTCATCTTTTCCTGAAATTCACCGTCCCGCTATTTCCGCCATTGGAACGAAAATCACAACGGATTTTTTTGGTCACGAATCTCTCGAGAAGCGCTAAATTTGGTCGTGATAGTCTGGAAATACTCGATATTGGTTGCTAAAATCTTGAAATAAAACGCAGACCTCAATCGGTCAAGTAATTTAAGGTTGCGCCAATTTTTATTAGATGTTTTTTGTTTAGCGAAATGTTTTTGAATTCAATAGATCAAAATATGATTACGAGATGATTACAAGTTAGTATGATTAAGTTCGTATATAATTACAAATAAGCTGACAAAGTTCATTTTTGTTCCAACCATTGAAAATGGGCAGGAACTTTGTATTCGGGTGTGTTTTAGTTGTTTTTTTTTCTTTTTGTTTTCCACGCAAAATCAGCTACCACAATTAATCTTCGTACTGGGTCGAGTGATATATCATATCAAAGTATTTTAGTCGTAATTCGAATGACATTAAAAGTTTCAAAATTTTTTTCCAATGTTGAGAAAAACCGGGTTTGAAATTTTTCGTCAAAAAATTTGGATAAAAAATTTGAAAAAAAAGAGAAAAACATTAATATATTTTTTTTGTTTTTCTTGTTATTTGTCTTCAAAAATTGTTTTCCAATTTGCATATTTCACAATGACTGACGAAAATGCCTAAGCTCTACTTTTCGCTCAGATTCCCTTGTTACACCCCGCCGAGCCGAGAAAACGACACTATTTTGAAAAAAAATAAGTTTTATTTTTCTAAGACTGGTCGGAACATTCTGTTCTACTTGTACAGTAACCGGCTATCCTTGTACTTTTTGGTTTTCCACGCAAAATCAGGTATCACAAACAAAAATCGGACTGCTTTGAGTGATAAATCATATTTATGCCCTTTTCGTCGGGATTTGAACCACATTAAAAAATTCTCAACGATTTTTTTCTAAGATCGAGAGAAACGGTTGTGAAATTTTTGGTTTTTTGTCTAACTTCGAGCGACGAAAGCCAGCGAGCAGGCTTGTTTCATGTTTGGGCCGTTTATAAAAGCTTAACTATGCTGAATTTTAGTTTTAATTGAGTGCAATTAGTTTTTTGAGATGTTTAATGCCAGTTTGGTAATCAAAATTTTCAAAAATTAAATTAATTTTTTGTTTTTTTATTCAATTTTCTTCAAAACTGTTGTCCGGGTTTTAGTAGTTTACTATGAATGTTGAATTTTATGTTTTATGTCAGATCCTTTTATCACACCTCGCAGAAAAAGCTACACTAATTGAAAAAAAATCTATTGGTAGATTTTTAGAGATTATGGTCGAAACATTCTGTACTACTTGCGCAGTACCCGGCTATCCTTGTTCTATTTTTTCTCAGTTTCAAAATTCGCTGATCAAGAATAACGTTATGCTTTTTGAGAAACTGCACGTAGGTATCATTAGATGCAATTTATGATGCAAAGCCATCCGTGCATCAGACATCCGGTTCCCAAGCCTTGCCCTATTAAAATACTCTTCATGAAAGTATGGCTTAGCCCTTATGTTGAACCCTTATCTTTTCTAGACCCTGGACTCCAAATATTTTGCTTGACCTGTCGAAATACGAATAAACTTTATAACAGGGGCGGATTTGGGGGGGGCGGCTGCCGTCTTCTCTCAGGCATACTTGTCAACGGGTCTTACTTTTATTGACTAACCATTGTTATGTTTCAGTGCGCACTGTACAGCTTGCAGTGTGCTAAACGACATGACTACTACGTTCACTGCCGTTTCACTGCAGAAACAAATTCGACGTGACACGAAGCACGAAATCTTTGCATTTGTGGAAGAAGACTCTGTGGGCACTACAAAGCACTTCAAATCCGAAGTCTGGAAGACATTTAATTTTGTGAAAGTTGTCGCCTCTGGATTCATTATTCCGAATTTGTGCTGCTGCCATAAGTGCGAAAATGTTCTGTCTTACAATGCAAAAAGTTGCACATCGCATTTAAAACGACATGTGGACGCTTGTATTACAAAGAAAGTAACGGGCGCAATGAACCAGTATTTAAACAAAACAGTGACACTGACCAACTCTGATTGCGGTCTGACAGTATCCGAAAGACGGGCAAAACTTTCGCCTACAACCGTTGAGGCAATTGAAATGGTTTCCATGGCTTTTAAAAAAGGTCTTTATAAATAAGTAAAACAATTAATTAAAATTGTTTTGAAACAAATTTAATTTTTAACCAAAAAAGTAGCAAAGGGCCCCAACGGGCCGATATTTAATAAATTCCCTGTTTATTGGGCCGCCAAGGGGCTCGACTTGAATTATATCGGGCCGGGCCGGGCCGGGCTGGGCCTCAATTATGGCGGCCCGTTAACAAGTCTGCTCTCAGGGATTCGACCCCCTGCCGACCCAAAGGTACCCCCTTTGTACTATTTTGGGATATATATTTTTGGTTAACGGGCCCAAAAAGTTTTCTAGAAGCGCTAATATATACTAGTTTTAAGTGGGAGTGCCTGCCGAAAAAGCGCTATTTTTTGGTCAACATTTGCGGAAAAATTCCTAAAAAAGCCCTTTTTGGCCTGTTTTTTGAAAATTTGACAAAAACAGGATATTTTTAATGCTCTGGGAATGCTCGGAAAATCAATTTGGTCGACATAAAAAAAAAGTTGAAAAAATTTTACGATCCCCCTAAATCAACCACCCGAGCGTTTTAGGGGGAACGATGGTATAAACGCTCCGGTGGTTGATTTAGGGGGATTGTAGGGGGAGGACTGACACTCCCTTTGAAGGATTCGACTGGCTGATTAACCAAAAAATCCCCTTTTGGTACTATTTAAGACATCCATTTTTGGCTGACCGACCCTGAAGTTTTTCTTAAGAGTTTTTATTGCGCCAGCGTTTTTGAAAGATATGGACCAACAAAATCGACCTACTAAGCTTACCCTGGGATTGTCTCGACCTTTCGGGCCCTGAATCGATCAAACCGAATGAACCCTCGA
>NC_087065.1:16669927-16740417 GCF_963678635.1 Symsagittifera roscoffensis | reverse complement strand
CTCGGATCAACTGTAAATTTTTTATGGTACCCAAATTTGCGTTAAAAAAACTCAAATTTGAACTTTTTCCATCATAGGTGTTCGAAAAAAAGCAATAGTTTTCAAAAAAAATTAAATGGGTTATAGGAAAAATTGAAAATGCCAGAAGCTCAAACTTCGCTTTTATTCGGCACGAAATGTAATAACGCGCGTGAATCAGTGTCTGTCACTCAATCTAATGTTACCAACTGTCACCGGTCTGAGTTTTTACCTGGCGCAAGTTGAAGTATACTTGCAAAAGGGCGACCATTTTTTTTTTGGACCAAAATGGAGTTTTTGACATGTATTTGTTGCCTCACGGTTATTGGGCACGCATATGCTAAAAATGACTAACAACCTCCCCTTGCATATCATATCAGCAAAAAACTGGAAAAGATTAAAAACCGCGTAAAAATTGAAAACTTCAGAATATGATCTGATCTATAATAATTCCGATAGTTTTTGATTGCCTAGCAAGTCTTTTGAAATCGCACCATCCAAAAATTGACTTCTAAATAGCTCGATCAACAAGAACACTTGGCTGATTTTTTTCTAAAACTATATATCGGAGCTAAAAGTGGGGTTATTTTGACATAAAGTGGACGTCTTTCATAGTTGCGAAGTTATTTAATTCCAGTTGCATAGCCGCTTCGCTATACCTGTCTTTTTTCTTAGCACTCAAACTAAGGTTGAAGAATATTTGTTTTCAAACTCAATTTTTTCAGGCGGGGTTTTTTGCCTGGCCTATTGGGGCTTTGTCGGAACATACTTCAGCTACGATTGTTAAAATTCTGAACAGTTTCTTCTAAAAACCCGAAAATTATGATTCGATTGGTGTTGGCGCAAAAATGAGTTGTTGTTAGAAAAGACCTCTTTCTGAAAATTTTTATATCTGGTAAAAACTGAACAAAAATCAGTTTATACCGATTACCAAACATCATAGTTTCTAAGCGTCTTAAGGATTGAAAGGATTCAATTTTGCTTCAAATGGTTAAAGAAAAAACTGATCGTCGTTTCTGACCAGAACTTGCTCAATTGAGATAGTTTTACTTAAGGGTTGACTAGTTTTGCGCAGCCAGTGCGGACAATTTTTTTTTAAATGCATTTTTCAAAAATCACGCGATGGAGAATACAAATACACTATAATATGTCCTAAAGAACTTAACCAGACTCATTTGGTGAAAACGATTAAAGATTGAAAGTATTTGGCTTCAGCATAAAAAATATCTGAGCCGATATAGTTGTTGAATTTTTTTTCTACATTCACCAAATTTTTCTAATTTTTGCGGTTTAAAGAAACGTTAATCATAACTGTTACATTCGGAAAACCCAAATGTTTTGATAAAAATTCTGAAAAAATCATGTAACAGATACCACTATTTTGAGATTAATGTAAAGATTCTACAGTTTCAGTTATTTCGTGGAAAGTCGACATCTTTTAACTATTGCCGATAAATTTCTTGTTGCTTATACGTGGCAAAAGACCAAGCTCAGAAATTATAATATTTGATTATAAAAAATGTGGAAGTTGATGCAAAATTAAATCTGAACGCATAATTATGTGTGTACGGTTTTCTTCTCCAGACCAAATCAGTTTATGATCAGTTTAATGCGAAGTTACTGGGGACTTACAAATTGCCAAATTAGCCATGCACTTGTACCCTCGTATAAACAGGTCAAAAACCCTGAATTTTTTTGACTGCTCCTTAATACCGAATGCTTTTTGGAAAAAGAAATTTTTTTTTAAAAAAAATAGAAATTTGAAAATTATCAAAGATCAAGTGGGTAAATATTGTTCGTACAAAATTATTACGACCAATTAGCTTAGCTAGCCTCAATTCAAATTAGAACGATTTTGTTGTGCGGGTTAAGTAGCCATGCAGTCAATAATTCGCGTTACGCTTTCAGCATTATGAAAAAAAAAATTCAAAACGCGCATAAGTTAGTCTACAGCATGGTTTTAGCTTTTGCGGTTTAGCTTTTGCAGTTCCAAAGTTCGAAAAAAAAACTGAATATTTTATGCTTGTTGTGGTTTTTTATTCAGTAAATTTTTTGGCGATAAAAAATAGTTTTTAACAATTTTTTATTTCTCATTGAAGATATTGGCTCCCTGAGTTAAAATTTAAGAAAGCTAATTTACCTCCAATTAGTTTTATATTGTCCAAAACTTTATAGTTTCAAATTTTTTCTGAACCAAAAACTATTCGATATGGATTAACGGGCAGCCGGAGCATTCAGAGGTTTGCCCTGATATACGAGCAGTTTACTTGTTCCGACTTTCGTAGAAAACAGAATAATTATTGCTGGGTATGGTTTTCTTTTATTTAGTCAATTTTCACCAATTAAAATAATAGTTTTCAACCATTTTTTTAAAGCCCAAATGGATATCTCAATGTCGTGTGTTCAAATATAAAAAGATATTTTAGCTCCAATACTTCTTTGTAACATTCTGGCGGTTAGAAATTTGCCAAATTTGTCATGTTTTGAACTAAATTATTGCGCGCTTTGAAGAGTTTATTGAAAATGTTGCGAGCGTAACGCCGAATTATTTAAGCTTGGCGAATTATCATGCACACTACAAACCGTTCCAAATTGAATTGAGGCTGGCTAATTGGGTCGCATGAATTTCGTACTACTCAAAATTTAAACACTTTGATTTTTGTCCAAAATGTGTTCTTTTTCAATTTTTAATTTTCCAAAAACTATTCGTATTGAAATAAGGGACAGTGGCAAACATTCAAGGCTTTGCCCTGATTTACGAGCAGTCTTGTTTAGGTTCTAAATGTATACAATTTTCATGAGAGCTTACAATCTGGGTTGCTCACTTTTGCATCAATGGGACATAGTCAGATTTCTTGAAATTGCCCAATTTGTCAAAAAGGGGCGTCATTCTGCAATTATGGTCAAAGGTTTTGACAAGGGATGGGATTTTTTTTGTAATATCTAAATATATATATATATATATAATATATATATATATATATATATATATATATATATATATTTATTATGATTATTTTTTTTAATTTGTATTTTATTTTTGCTTTAATAAAGCAGATTAGAATGTTCGTTTTTCAGGGTAGGCTTTTAGTGGGTTATCAAACCCTTTGCCTATCCCCGCTCTGTCACAGTTGTTGCCGTGTTGGCACAAATATTTATACTTTGTGAAATAAATTTTCTTAAAAAAAATGACGAATTCTTGGATGAACTTGTATTATAAATGAAAAGCAAAATGAGATCTTCTTCTTCTTCTTTATTGTTCCGAATTTTCGATACGAAAGTTAACGGAATATTTGTGCTCGGTTTTTTTTCTTCAGACAAATTTCGACTTTTTAACTAGCCATTTTTGACGGAATTTTTTTATATCATTCAAAATGTGTTGTTGTTCTGAGCTCAAATTTGAAAAGATATTTCACCTGTGATCATTTTTTGTAAAGTTATGGGGGTTTAAAGATTGCCATTTTGGCCAATTTGGGACAATTAACGCGCGATATATTTCGCGCTATTAACGCGTAAGCGGAGAGTTAATCCGTCTTAAAATTGTTCCAAATTGGTTGAAAGAAGCTTATTTGCCGTAATTGATTTGTTACAAGAAGCTAAATTTATCTTTTTGTACTTTAAATGGCGTGTGGGGGGATGATTTTCATATAGAATTTCAAATTAAAAATTTTTTTTTTTATTTTATTACATTTAATTTTTTAATGTTATTACTGCTTCATAAAACCTTAAAAGGCAGTCGGAACATTCAGGGCTTCGCCCTGATACGAGCAGTCTTGTTAAATTTGGATTGTTCTTTCGATAAATTAATTTCATGGCTGAAGTTATATCACTGAAGTTGTTTATGTCTATGAAACAAACGAGTTACTGCAAACAAGTTGCATCAAATTCAACATCGAAGTGTTCGTTGAATTGTCTACTTACAAATTAGAATCTGTGAATTCATTTTTTTCAAATTTGTTTTAAATGCTAATCATGCAAATCTCATTTATGGAAAGTGTTTGACTAGCATTCTTTTCAGAAACAAAAAAAATCGAAATTTTCAGTTGTAGCAACCCACATAAGGCTTAATAGTTTTTCTAGCAATTGAATTAATTGCTCAGAGCTTTTATTTCATAAAAATTTTTTTATTAAATGCTAATCATACAATTTCCATATATGAAAATTAGATGATTAGTATTTGTTCATACAATTTTTTTTCATTCTTTTTACAGAGAGACACTAATTTCGATACCATAAAGCAACAAAAAATACCTTCAGAGTTTTTATGTCTAGTATTTTTCTATAGACTAAGTGCATGAAATTGTATGATTAATATTTTCGGTCTATGGAGGTCAACCCGGGTTCAGTTGCAATTTAGTGACTCAGAAATACTTGCAAAATGAAATGAGGCAATCTATTTGATCTAAGTAGTTTGGTGCAATATGTGACACATCATTTATACTTTAAACATCGTGCGGGATATGATTCTCAACAATTTATTCATCACAATCAGCTCCGTTGACATTTAAGGAAAGACGCATGTTGCAAAGCTTTGCCTGAAACAAGCAGTTTTGTTCTATTACTTAATTGTTTTGCCGTTTTTTGTTCTTATTTTTAGTGTTAATTCCAAGCAGTGCTGAGTTTTTCCATTGTTAAGTCATCTGAACCCCTACTTACTTAAAAAAGGTTCTGCGTTGAGTTTCTATTCCATAATATGGAATCAATTAAAGGGAAAGTCTAACACAGTTTTTTATTTTACAACAAAGTCCATTTGAAGCATATAATAAAGGCTATTGTAAGCTATTGTAAGCTTTTAAAAAAACTGGTCTAACGAATTTCGATAATGCAAAATTCCCAGGTTGTTTCTAAATGGTTAAAATGAATTCAATATTTAAATAATAAGAGGTGAAAAGTTAGTTTGTTCATTTTTTATTAATAGCATCTTTGCTGGTTATAAGTAAGCTCTTGGAAATAATCAATATTAAACAGCTTAAAATTGTTTTTGATAAAACTGGCTTAATCAATAAGGACAATTTGATTTCAAATTCTGTATCACAAAAAAATAACTTAATATTAAAACTGCAAAAAATATTGGAAATATTTTTTTGCTCAGACCAGATTAAGTTACAAAAGATTTTTTTTTCGGCGAGAATTTATTTTTGGTTTCAATGCATTACCTATTTTGTAAATATGCTGAGCTATTGATTCACGTATTCAACCAGTTAGCTCGGACCTTCAACGCTTAAAAGTGAACTTTTTGCGAGCATCATTGATTGCATCTAACATTATCAACGGGTTCAACTATGTCAAACTGAAGGAATTGGAGCAACTAACATATTTTTTTTGGTTTTTTGGCTGAACTTGAGGGGAAAATGTCAAAAAAACATCCAATTTTATTTTGATTAATTGGCGGAGAATTTTTGTCGGTTTAACTAAATTTTGTTGCGTTCTTGTGGTCGGAAAAACTCAAAATTTTGCTGATATCCTAGCAAACATACGACTGCCATTTCATCATTGTGGATGATAGCCAAACCGATACTCTGAAAATTGACACTAACTCCACATAATTTTTCTCATGTACTGGAACATACAACTAAAGTCATCATTTTTGATAATAGCAAAACTGATACTCTTAAAACGTACATTAACACCTCTGAAGAAAGAATTAATTTTTTTAATGTATCAACAAAAAAATCAACAATATATCATCAAATACAGAAAAAGATAGACAACGAGGTCTGCTCTATACAGGCACACAAGTCGTATACCCTTGATAATAAAGGCTATCAAAGAATTAACAACAAACAAAGAAAAAATTATTAATTTAATGATTTTTATAATAGTTCTATATACGAGATCGAAAAAGATCATTTAAAATCCGAGTCAATTAATCCAAAATATTAAACAAAGTAACCTGTTGGTTCAGTCAACATCTACTTTAAGACGAGATTTGACTTTTTTGTTTATAAGTACTTTTTTTTAGAAAATTAGTGAGCAAATTCAAAAAAACTCTAAAAACCTTGGTCTCTCGATAACTAAAAGAGTTTAGGAGATGATATTTTACAGAAGAAAATTTTGAATCAAATGGATATTCAAAAGTTCACATACAAGTTTTTATTTGTTTTTAAAACACGTTTTTTTAAAACAATTTTAGCAATTTCAATCACCAATTTGTTCGCTTGAAGCCCAAGTTTTTGAGAAAAAATGTGTCATTTTGTACATCCTCAATCAAACAGTTTATCGAAATGTAGTTTTAATTGTCTGTCAAAAACAACTCTTTGGCGGTTTTGTATCTTTAAGTATCTCATTCCTGTAAAAACAAAAATCAAGAATTGAGCAATCGAGCCCTGTGGCTCCCACAGTCGATTTTATTCAAGCTATTTAGCTAGATGAAAAATCATTAATTTCAACACGTTGCATACTATTGCCGAGATATCATTTGAACCACCTCAAATGGTTACTTCTAAAACCATACATCGAAATTATAAAGCCAGATAATAAGGTCATTATTGTCAAATGCTTTCGTTGAATCTAAGAAAAAATTTAAGAAATTCTATTGGCGAAAAAAAAGTCTAAGCTTTTGAGTAAATTCGGCTCATGAATCAATTGTTCTATGCTTATTTCGAAAATGAAATGGTTTCGCATAGATCACAGAAAATTTTCTTAGAGAAATATCAACACAATTATACATAAAGCGCTCAGAAGTTTTGCTCTAAATTATTTAAAGAGAAATGGGCCCGTAATGAAGCGGCAGTACTTTTCTTTTACAGTGTTATGTGGGAAAAGTGTCCTATGAAAATGAAAAAATAATTGCTAAACTCAGATATTCAGTTGAAAATTTTGCTTAAAGTAAACAATAACGTTTGTGACGAGATTTTCACTCTTTTAATCGAAGTTTTTCAAAATATGGAACACTTAATGTTCAGTCTTTTTCTTGAGCAACATTGAATGATGAAAATTATTAGTTTTTGATCCAGCAACAGTGGGAACTTCATTTTTTTTAGTTGTCTGGGCAATCTTTATGTTATTTGGTCTATAATTTTTCTCAATTCATCAGTGTACGGGAAAATTTTGCTAGTTTTGTGACATCTCCCTTTTAAATTACTTAATTCTTTTTATTCCCGCCTTGAGTCTTTCATACAATTTATTTCTGAGATGTATTCAAAAAGTAGGCCTTGTGTGTTATAAGTTTTTTCACTTCTATTTTTCCTGGAGTCTATTCTCATTCACTCGCAAAAAAAAATCGTATAACCTCAGCTTGTATGGCTCACATGTTATTCGATTTTTATAACCTTATGAATACTAAGGCAAAAAATGTGTTTATGATCACCATGACGATTCGCCTCAACTTAGGACGATTGGTTTTACTAGTTAAAGATCGGATGAAATGGGCATTATTTTTTCGCACTCTGAATAAAGTAAAACACAATAACCCAGACGTTTGTTTTCTATATGAATCATCAATTAGCTAGTCCATTCACGTCATTAACCGATCCTTTAATAAATTTACTCTAAAAATACGTTCCAAAAATCCGTAATGGTTGAAAAGCCGGAGAAATGGGCCATTAAATATGGCCGTCAAATTGGTTTTATGTGAGTCCGAACAGATACTGAAGTTGACAAAATTTAATAAATTCCAGGAATCAAGTCTTGAATGCAATAAAAAATTCAGAGCGTTTTTCTACCCCAAAACTGCAGAATTTTTTTTTGTTCAGGAAGCATTTGATAAAATCATTAAAAAACCATAAATCTGTTAGGAAGCTGTTTCCATTAAACCTAATGCAAATGCGTTCAATGATTGCGCTTGTAGGTTCTACTTTAGCAGGCAGCCAATAGCAGCCAATGGGGTTTAATTTTTAAAAGTTACAAAACGTAAATATATCTTACAATTTTTCAGTTTTAGACCAGATAGAGTATTAAATTATGGTACAATTGAGAAACTTCCAAAAAAAATAACTCTTTGGTGGTTTTGTATCATTAGGTATCTCATTCATGTAAATAAAAAACAATCAAACCTAAAATCGAGCAAACGAGCCCTGTTGCTCCCACAGTCGATTTTAATCAGGCTATTTAGTTAGACGAAAAATCATTAATTTAAACACGATGCATACGTTTGCCGAGAAATAAATTGAACCACCTCAAACTGTTACTTCTAAAACCATACCTCTCGAACTTACGAAGCCAGATAATAGGGTCATTTTTGTCAAATGCTTTCGTTAAATTGAAAAACAAATAAGAAATTGCTTTTGGCGATGGAAAACAGTCTAAGTTTTTGAGTGTCTTCAGCTAATGAATCAATTGTTCTATGCCTATTTCGAAAATGAAATGATTTCGCATAGATCACAGAAAATTTTCTTAGAGAAATATCAACACAATTATACATAAAGCGCTCAGAAGTTTTGCTCTAAATTATTTAAAGAGAAATGGGCCCGTAATGAAGCGGCAGTACTTTATTTTTACAGAGTTATGTGGGAAAAGTGTCCTTTGAAAATGAAAAAATAATTGCTAAACTCAGATATGGGGTTAAATTTTTGCTGAAAAGTCAACAATAACGTTGGCGACGAGATTTTCACGGGATGAGCTTTTTTAATCGAAGCTTTCAAAATATGGAACACTTAATGTTCAGTCCTTTTCTTGAGCGACATTGAATGATGAACATTATCAGTTTTTGATCTAGCAATGTTGGTAACTTCATTTTTTCAAAAGCTTGGAAAAATCTGTTTTTTTTCGGCGCGCGTTCCCCCTTTAAATTTAGTTATATTGCTGCCAAAGGCTAGAACGTTTTTGATGTTTGCCAGCCAAAAGTGGATCTCCAAAAATTATACCAAGATGCCAGCCAAAAATTATGACAAAGAGGGACCCTTTGGAAAAAATTGACTACTAGAGTTGGGGACCATTTGCAAAAATTTGGCTGCAAGAATTGACTACCAGTAATTATTGACAGTAAATACTTGACGCGCTAACTTTTTTTTTGACGCGTTTGTTTTCATTTTTTTGACGCGCTCCCCCAAAACTAGCTATACTGGCGTCAAAAGTGCCCTTAGATAATTTTTGATGTTGGCCAGCCAAAAATGGATCTCTCGGAAGCCCTTTGGGGGACCTTTGGAAATTTGGGGGCCCTTTGGAAAATTTTGGCTACGAGAATGGAAGGATTGCCCCCCGCAAAAGCAGCGTATATGCTTCAGCCAATGCGCTAGAAATTGAAAAGATAAATCATCAGTTACAATTAACTTTATTGTTCTTGAAGTTTTAGGTGATGATATTACAAAGCTTTCTAACCGCAATTGTAGATAATCGGGCTGTTTTGAATAATATTTGCAATGACCGCGGGTTATTCGGCTTATAAAATTTTTCAAAAAAAACAAAAACCTCGCTTTTCATAGAAACCAAAACCATGGAAACTCAAGTGAATTTTGTCCCTATAGCTTGCTGTGTTCTACTGCTAATATTTTTGAAAAATTCATTCAAATAGGATTGTACAATTTTTCAATTAAATTCAAGCTTCTTTCACAAAATCACTCTTTTTTGACAAATTCACACTTTTTTCACAAAATCACTATGAGTTCGAGCATAAATAGTAACTTACAATTCTGTAATAACTGAATTCACTTGTAGCTCTATTAAATAACAAACCAATAGACTTGTTTTTTTTATTTTAAAAATAAAACTTTTTGAATATACCTGACCACATTTTTCCTCAAAATGTGGTCAAAGTCGGAAGGCGATTTGACATCAAAACTTGAAGTGCATGGTTATCGAGAAAAGATAAGTGATTTATATGAAAGATATGTAAATTGCAGATACCCATATGCGGTCCACGCGTTAGATTTATCTGAATCAAGATAGTTATGCTCTGGTGCTCCGCAGAGATCAGAACTGGGCCATTTTTTTTTCTATCATTGCCTCTATCATTGATTGTTCTGAATGCATAGAAAATATGCGCTCTTTTTTTGATACAGTTACAAAAATGGCCAAATGCCGAATTACAATGGAAAAGAAGGCCTACAAAAGTGCAAAAAAAAAATAACTACAGCAAGTGATGAATGCTTAATTGTGTGTTTCGGCAATAAATTGACTCCAAATTTCAGATTGAGCAATGGAAAATTTTTTGAGAAAGGCGATACAAAGTAAATTAACTGAAAATCCGAGACTTGTATCCTAACATAAAATGTAAGTTAACATAAAATCAGAGACTTTTATCCTACAAAGTCGCTTTTTAAAACTTTACAACTCAATTTCCACATCTATTATTTAATATGTTATGCTAATGTATACTACTGCTCTTCAAAGTTTTTTTAAAATAAAATGTAGGCCTAAAACTGTATAATCTGTGAAGTTTTTAAACAAACGTACCATTGTCTAAATTAAAAACAAGTATTTTTGCGAGAAGCAACACCGTATCAATCACTGATTTTTTGGCATGAAATTAGCTAGAGCTGTACTTCTTCTTGGCCTTCCTCGTTTTTCCTGGCAATTAGGACGGTCGTTTAAACGATCGGAAAACACTCAAAATTCATTTAAATTTAGGTGTTCCAGAATAATTGAATTCTTTCCGTCACATTTGTCCCATTAGTCAACAAGTTATTTAGCAATTTCTGATGTTTTTAGCAACTCAGAAATGCGACATTTGAACAATCTGAACATTTTTGTGAACAATTCAGAAAATCATTTTTTTTGCGATAGGAGGAGGCTGAACAGAAACAAGTTTCATCAACTACAGCCACCTAACAAATTTTAAACAAAAAATGAAACGAGACTCAAGTTAGTTCAACTTTTAGAATCCAAGATTGAAGTGTTTTCCTAGTTTTAAAAACAAATTTAGTAAGAACCAATCTAAAAATGAATAATCAATTGCAATGTGTATGAAATTCACAATTAATAGAACTCAACTGTATCATAGCACGCCCTATGATCCTCCGTCTCATGAGGAACGAGCACAGTTGCGAGCGATGCCTTCATTGCCGTAGTTCAGAGCGTAGGTCCGTACTCATCGAGCCAATGAGTCCAAATACCGTATAACATTTGCATAGGATTCCTCAAAGGCGTAGCGCATTCGTTGGTTAAATTTTGGCTCAAATTCTAGTGACAGAAATTTACTTGCGCGGTGTGACTAGCATATGATTCGGAGTTAACGCTTCGAGATCGTTCGAGTGGTAGAATAATGATGTGAGAGGACGGTTGTTCAGAGACTGTTCAACTAAACACAACGTTGTTATGAGGACTTTCTCAGTGAATTTTCCGAGAAGGTCATGAAAACTTTTGTGTTGCTTCTGAATAGCTTTTACCACGCATGTATACGATAAGGGGCACGCGGTGGATTGAATTTCCTATCGAGACCCTTATGTGCACGCAGAAATTGTATGACGATTCCAAATCTTGATGCATGCAATTAGTTACATGGCCGGGCCAGCAAACCTTGTGCCACTGTCAGTCAGACCAAATGACGGATGACGTTCCTCGCCTGGCAATGAAGCGTTCAACACCATTACCTTAGAAATTGTATCTTTTGGCGAAAAAACCTCGAAATGATTGGCACATGTCGTCATACACATGAAGAAGAAGCCCAAAAATTTCTCTAGCCTCGTTGAATAAATACATGGAACAGACAGAACTATTTTTTTCTGCAAACGCGATTGGCGGTTGTTCGGCAACTCATTCACTCGAGCGTAAGGCCAGCTATCATAGGCGTAATTACTTCGCTTTTCGTTTTCATCACGACACGTAGTGATGTTCTATTGAAGAGGGCGGTAGCGAACCTCAAAGCAGCATACCACTTGTATAACAACACAAAGACAATCAACACTTTGGTTGTTTAAATGTCAGTCGTATCATCAAGAGTAAAAGTCGGCCTTATAAAAGAACGAAAGGTTATCACTACCATCACTCGCATCTTGAGAAGGTCATTTGAAACGAGCGCTAGTGGAAGGCAAACCCTTAGTTTTGAAAAAATCAAGACCTTTAATCCAACCGCCTTCTTTCTGTAACTCGCTAAATGTTCCGCCGTTGTCGATATCTGCTGCACTGTTGTCACTGGACCACTCAACTTATGAAACCACTCATCAATTGAGGACGATTCGAGAGTTTCCGAAACTTGATCGGCCACAAACACAGGCAATTTGCCGGTAGTGTTCGACCACTGCAATGAAGTAGTGTTCTCCACCCACATGTTTGAACTTTCGATGTGATTGTCAATGATTTTTCTATGTTAACCTAAGACGGCTCGCCAGTAGGTCTCCTTGCAGTTCATGCTTTAGAGTTGAAATGGTGCTCGTCAGCGCAACTCAGGTTTTCCGTAAACAAAAGCAGTCTTGGCTTAATTTGTCACGACGTAGGGACCGCACAGAAAAGAAACTGAGCAAAAGACGTCCTGAGAACTGTCACCAAATATATTCAATTCTATGTGGTCAACCGGAGTGTCGAAGAAACAGCGAGAAATTGTTGGACGGCCAAGTATCGGTTAACCAGAGTGCCATTCTATAAACTGTTTTTGATATTCGCCTGACAATGGCTCGTCCCAACGATGGCCAGAAGCATGCCAAATATCCTTCAGTAAAAGCTGGGTACGAACGGTTTACGGTGCGACTAGACCGATTGTGTCAACAACCAACGCGACGTAATTATATGCGTAATCGGTTTTGTTATATTTTTGCTCACGCCAGGACTAAAGATTATGGTATCATATTGTTATTCACTTTAGACGTAGTAGTTGCAGCGTCAACGTTTAAGTTGTTTTCCTTTACAGTAACTCTCTGGGACATTGTTGACCTCCTTTGTTATTTTAAATCCTCCTAGATTTAACAAACTCAAAAAACTGTTGTTGAATTTTATTTTTTTTGGATTGGCGAAAAAACCTAAGAAAGCATCCATTCAAAACTAATCTAAGGTTGCAGAAGAAACAGCTGGAAACAAGTCATAAATAAATTTCGCGGTTTGCTAGACCGCAAGGTTTGCATAAGTGGGTTACACGTGCCAAAGATGTAACAAAAGTAATGGAAAAAATATACCTCCCTTGATGGGTCTGCCCGCTCCAGAAGTTGCAACGTCAGCTGCTCAGCTGGAATTACCCGATACTGTAATTCCAGCAAAAGCAATAGAAACTTTGAGCGAACTCTTTCGTTTGGCGTTGAGTTATTGTCAGGTTTGATTAAGGAGTTCATCGTTTTCGAAAGTTAAAAGCTCTAACCAATCTTTTGGTGGTAGAAAATGGTCCCACCAATAGTTAATCGGGAATACGAACTGGGATATTCGAATAGCGTATTTCCGACATTTCCAAAGCTGACTTTATTCGAAGGTTGAGCTAATCTTAGACTGTGATCTGACTAGCTTGAATTCTTTGACTGAAATCAACGGGCAGTACAATAGACTTTACAGACATTAGCGGAACGTGCGGGAGGGATTTAATGTCATCTTGAATCATAAGCTTCTCGGGTATAAAAAGAAACGGATTTGCGATGTTGGTTTTAACTTCAGTAAACTGACAATTTGAGACAGATATCGCCGAAACGGATTGAAACCAGCAGAATTCGATGCCAGTTTATGTACAGACTGATTTTTTCCGGTTTTCTGCTCTTACCCAGATTTTTGTTTTTTTAAATCCGACATAATTCTCCGCGTGACAAGTCTAAGAAACATGTTTTCTTTTTCAGGTGTTGAACAATCGTGTTTCAGCTAGGGTGGCCTTGATCACTTAACCTAAATTTTCCTTGGCCAATTTTTTTTTAAAATCTATTTTTGTGTTCATTTTTGTTGTTTCAAGCAATTTTAACCTCATGTCGTCGCTCTATCTTTTCGCGGCGTAGTGTTGGAAGATTTGAAATCAGATTTGAAAAACATTTGAAGATTCGATATGATTTTTGTGTCATGTGGTCGCAAAGTTTCAAAATTTTTATGTTGCAAAGAGGTTACAAAACTGTTTGGCTTTGAGTTATTGTAAGGTTTTATTAAGGAACTCATAGTTTTTGAAAGTTAATAGCTTTAACCAATTTTTGAAGGTCGCTTTGTCGGACTTTTGATGCGTCAACAAAATGTCTTTTTTGTTTCTGGAATTGGCTTCTTCTAAAGATTCTTCACAACATTGACGCCATTTTTTGATCTCAACATTTCGGTTTTTCCTATCATTAGTCGCATGTATGAACTCATGCTTTACAGCAAGCTCCTTTTGAAGTTTTATTCTAGCTAGCGTAAAACGATCGACTTTATCTGCAATGCTGGCGGAGACAAACGAATGTAAGGGAAGATGAGTTGGTAGCATTGGTATGATGATTGAATGCTCTGAGCGTCAGACAAGGCCTGGGAGAAAAACTTTAGGTAAAAACCTAGCACAGTGCCGTCAATTTTATAGATTTCTGGCTGAACGAAAAAAAAATGCGAAAAATAAGTTAATGAATAATTTTTATTTCACTTTGCTTAATTGAATGGAAAGAGTTTAATGGACAAGGTAGTTGAAATGAAAAGGTCGTATTATATTTAGGCAAACTCATTGAAACAAAACGGTCAAACTTGCTATGGGGACTTTTCGGGCAACCAGTTTACCTTGCTTCCTTTGGAAAGCTTTGCGCTGACTTTCACTATAATTTTAATTTGGCTGATCCAGTTTCATTTATGTTTTTCAAGATTTGGCTGTATAGTACATTTATGTGAAAGGTTTTCAATATGAGACGAGCTATTTGATGAAGTGTTTATTTTTTTGCCAATTTTTTATGCATTTTTTGAGAAACAATGTGATTTTAAATTGAAATGTTTGAAGGGGTAGATCCTGGAAAGTTTTGAGAATGTTGTCCGTCCTTTCTCGTTGACACTGAAAAGTTGCACTTATGCTGTTTCTATAAATATCTAAGAGTAGGTTTAATTTACTCTTAGAGCTGACCAACATCGAAAATGTTTGCTTACATGCTTACTCATTGGATGGTTAATTTAGTCATGCTACAAGATAATATCATTCCGGGAAGCTCACTTTGAGTAGTTATGCGAAATAATTTGCACAATTTTGTTCTGTTTTCTCTGCAGAATATTTTAAAGGGTGTTTTTATAGGTAAACAACTTCTTTGAAGTCTGGCCTGTGCAGCAAAAAAGAGAGGTGAGCTGGCTCTTAAAATGAAATTTTTCATAGATGTGGGTAAAGCTAAACAAAGTTAATTCAGAAAAAAGGTAATTCTAAAGAAAAACAAGTTTGACAAGGTCTGAAGATTTACTTAACGATGTTTTCTATGTTTACAGGGTAATAAAGGCTGCTGGATAAGGCGGTATCTTTAGGGACTGAAACGTAAATGGGCCGGAACCTAGGCGGACAAGTTGCGTGTATTGGTCTGAAAATCAGACAACCCTAGAATTGAAACCTGAGGTATGAAACCATCCCAAACCAACACGCACAATTACGGTAAAGAACGGGCAGTGACGTCAAGTTGAGTAAACTCTTTTAAGTTTCTGAAAACGCCCAGAAGTAAAATTTGAGTTAAGAAGTCGGCTCAAACATCTTACTCAAGAAAAGGGAAGTCAAGGCGGATGCAACAACTTTGGATTTTTAGAATACCACTACATTTTGGAAAAAAGTAGGAGTTTTGGGTCGAACTTTTTCGATAGTTTTTTTGATTAGTCATTTTCTTACTCAATGCTGTCACTTTCTTTGAATGTCAGAACAATTATTTTCATTAGTTTTTGATCTCAGAACATTCGAGATATTCGAGAGGTGGACAATAGTGAATAAGTTTATATTAGTAATTGTCTGCCCAATTTGGGTTTTTTGTCTGAATCGTAAATGTCAGATGAAGTATCATTTTATAATCAATTCGAAGAAAAAGCGCTCTGAAAACTAATTTAGAAAAAAAAAATTATAATAATTTATGCGTCGTTTTCTTTGAATGGCCTGCAGTTTATAAATTTTACACGTTCTCTAGGGCGCATTTCCTTTTTGGGAGCAGAATACTCTTAAATACCTAAGCTGAAACGGTCTTAAAATAGTTGTCTTTGGCTTCTTATCTTCAAATTGTACTATCTGTCTTTTTATTCCATTTTTTTCTGAAACGAAACAGGAAACATTTTCCAATTGCGTTTTGAGTTGGAATTGCGTTCACACTCAACACAGTTATGTATTGGGCTCTGTAACAAAATTACTATTCGGAATATGAACAACGCATCGTCCCACTCAGGGGAGGAAACAAAACCCGAAATTCAACCCCCGGCGTATACAGTTAGTTCGGGCCACCCAATTCTCTGCCCGCCACCATATCCGAGCCAAAATTCAGTCGACTTAACGGCCACTTTCGTCGACTTGAACTCCAGTCATCAACTCCCACCATCTTACTACACAGAAGGCGCCGATGGCAACCCGAGTCACAGGTGCAATCGACCGAATCTTCGAGGAGCCGAAATTGTGTATATGGAAGTGAGAGAACGAGAAACTAGTTTTTCGGCAAAATGTATGTCTGGATTCTGTGGGTTCTGCTGCTCTGTGACCATAATAGTTCTAATCAGGTTTCTTCTCTTTACGATGTGACCAAAACTCAGTATTTGTGATGCTGTTATTCAAAAGATTCGCTCTGTATCAAATTATACGTTTGTCACTTCTATGTCAATTTTCCTACGGTGTTTACTTCATCCCATTATCTTTCGAAATAAATTTTCTGCATTTTAGTTTTCTTAAAATGAAAAGAAAGAATAAGATAGTGCTGTGATAATATTCAATTATATGTTTTCTGTAGAAAATGTCTTCTTTTCTTCTGTAAATTAAGTTCTTTTGTACAATAGTAAAGTCCCGAATTCTTACATTTGCAGTAAAAACGTAACAGGAATGGGGCAACTTGAATCATGACTGTCTCAACTTTGGGGCGTACCTTGGACTTTTTTGGGGTGGAGTCGGAGTTTCGGGGTTTGACCAAATCGATTTTCTGAGCTTTCCTAAAAGAATATCTAGAATATCTTTTTCTTACAACTGCGCGCATTTTTTTGCAACTTTCGAAATAGGTATGATGCATTTTGCTGGCTTTTTTGATGCGAATTTGCACGGCGCATCAATATTGGCGCCTGTGAGTGTCCCCAGAGCATTTAGATGAGAGAGGTGATGAGATGCTTTGGAGTTTTAGCCGCGACCTAAGTCGCTGTCCTCAGAATATAGATATATTCTCAAATAGGCTGAGTTGTTAATGTCATGAGTGGATCGTAAAGTTCAACAAAGGAAAGCAGACTTCAAATGTTTTTTTCAGCTATTTTTTATTCTATGATTAATGAGGAATGATAGAGTTAACATGCAGTAACCAAAAACTTTGACCGAAAAACTAACAGCGCTTTTTAGCTTTCGAAAATTGCAGCATTCATTTGGGAGTTTAAGTCTTCCTAACTTTCTATACGACTGCTAAAGAGTTGTGGAAGGAACTATTAACTATATTTATTAGTTATAACTATTCCCCTAGATTTTAAGTAACAAAGTCTCAAAGGTAGATAAACAAGTCTTTTATCATATAAAAAAAAATTGGTGAAAATTCTTATTCCAAAAGGACATAGGAAAAAATGTTTTTCAGATTCGAGAAAAATTTCACTGGAAATTTAATTTTTCAATGTATTACAAGGGGAATCTGATAGAAACTGTAATTGATTTTTCCAGAATCACATTTCGCAATTTTTGGCTACCACCCAGGCTACAATGTCTTCTTTGTTTGCGAAAGCCATTTACCATCAATGCTGTTAGTTCCGACCAAATAAATCAAAAATATTATTTTAGCGAGCAGAGATTAGACTGCCTAATCGAGTGGGGAGGGGGTCCGCTGCCTAATCAACTATTCTTTGAATTGAATTTGAAATTGATGCAGATAAAATTTTGACACACACCATTTTGATCAAACCGGTTAAATAAATCTACATCAGGACTGCTATCCAGGTAATTCAACCTTTCGAGCAGCATCCCTTTAGGTTACTTAGAAAGAAACGGTAGGGCACTGAAATTAGGAGTTACCGATGGTAAAACAGCGAAAACATACTTTCATTGTCTATTATGTAAAGCCTACTGAATTTTTTAAAGAAAAACTTGAACCCAACTTCAGTCATTACGTTAAGGTTATTAGGGATTAATTTGTTGTCAATCAAAAAATTATACGCATTGATGACTATCAAAGAAACAGAATTTTTCATTTTCGTAGTCCTAAAAGCTGGCAAAATTAACAAACCCTTAGATTTAGATCGCGTTTTCATGGTTGAAGTTTCATCTCTAATCAAGAATTTCAAAGGTGACTCATTTCTTTGTTGTCGAAAGGTTTCGTGAAAAATCTGAATAAAAAATAAATCAAAAACGGCGTGAATATTATATTCGATGAACACGTTCGTAATATGTTCTTATTTACGTTTAAAAAATATAGTCCTCAAAATCTTTTTCTGTACTAAATAAATTTTATCCATAGTACTTTTTGCGCCACACCCATTTGCTATGAGTCCGTAAGACATAATTGGAATGATATAAGCAGAATAGAAACGTAAAAGATGATATTTAGAAAAACAGGTTCGTGCACGATACATGATTCCGTTAAACTTCCTTAGCTTAGTACACACACTTTCAATTTGATCACTGAAGTTGAGTTCACAGTCAAGCAAGAATCCAAGATATTTGAAGTTGGTCGTATAGTCCAATTTTTCACCACCTAATTTGATCTCTTTTAATTCAATATGTTTTTTACCAAATTGCTGAAGTTTACACTTTGACGGATGCACAGTTAATTTATTGTTGGCACACCAGTCATCTATACGCTTTACATCATCAAAAAACTGTTCGGCAAAATTTGAATTTTTTGACGAATTTAAAATTGTTGTGTCATCTGCGAAAAGGGCCACCTCACTACTTCCAGGAAAATCAGGAAAATCCATGATATATAAAAGAAAAAGGAGAGGTCCAAGTATTAAGCCTTGGGGCACGCCACATTTAATTTCAAGCATTTTGGATTGTTTTCCGTTTGTTTCAACATATTGATACCTTTTGGAGAGATAGTTTTTCAAAATTAAATGAAATTTTCCTCGAAAATCCAATCGATCTAATTTATCTAGGAGTACAGCATGGTCAACTGTATCAAACGCTTTTTTAAAATCAACATATAATGCTAAACCATAACATTTTTTGTCAACAGTGTTACGCATGAAATCTGTTATTTTAATAATAGCATGGACGCAAGAACGTTGTTTTGCAAGTAATCCATACTTTTCAATGAAACAGATCATTCTATTAAAAATCATTTTTTCAAAAATTTTGCTTATTGAAGTTAGAAGACTTATGGGACGATAATTATTTGCATCTTTTCTAGAACCAGACTTATGCAGAGGGATAACTTTAGCAATTTTTTAAAATTCTGGAAATACGCCTTCGTCTATACAAGTGTATTCAAACGGATTGTTCACTAATGAAACGGGGGTCTAACTTTCCAAATACAAACTGCACCACAAACTTATTGCACCACAAAAGGAGGGTAAAAAATTGGGGGTTCAAAAATTTGAAAATAAATAAAAGTAGTACAGTTTTTTCATCTTTTGTAAAGACACAACTACTGTAATTTTTTTGGAAAATTTTTGCCCAAGAGAGGGCCATACTTAATTGCTATGACTCATGCAGTTTCTAGTTTTTTCTAGACAAATGTACGTAATTTTTCGGTTTTTTATTGTTTTGACATGTCAGAACCGAAAACTTTGGATTTTTGAATTTTGGAATTTCAAAAAGAACAAATATTCAATTAGAATTGAAAAAAATAGCTTGAAAACATATCTTAAGAAATCATAGATTATAATTGATTATAATTGAATAAAATGTAAGGAAAATTGCGTAGGTTTTTTTTTTGAAAACAAGTGATTATGATTGCTTTTTAATTGATTATAATAGATTTTGTTAAACAGTTTTTAGTAAAACTAGATATAGAATCATAAAATAATCGATTATTAACTCTGAAACTGAGTGCGGGTAGTAGACGATTGATGGTTTTTAGCCATATGATATAGTTTGAGGAGCCAAATAACAAACGCAGAATTGGCCTATTTATTTTTTGAAGAAAATCATTACGAGGTCAAGCAGTGTATTTTATGATTTTTAAACAAATTCCGCAACAGGATGCTTTCATTGTTCATGTTTTGTATTTTTATTCTCTTTGATCGTTCCAACAAGATCATAACATGTTCAAAGACTTGTCGCTGGATTCCAGAAAGCTAAATACACTAAATTGAGCGCCATTCCAATTCGCAGTTTTGCCTCATAATGATTTTTGTCCCAATTTTCATGAAAATTGTATAAAAGCTGGTCTCGGGATATTTAAATAGCAATTTTCGACCAATGTTTAAAATAGTCTGAAAAATATTGATACCTTATTAAGGGTAGAATCCCTCATACGCAAAGGACCGAATGCGCGAAAATAAAAATCAGCCAATCAGATTTCAGTAATCTCAAATTTGGAAAGCAAGTAAACATTTCCAGGGACTGAATATTGATTTTGGGCGAATATAAAAACGGCAGAAATATGCAAACTTTTCAAAGTGTCACTGACCGCCGCCGAAATGGAACAAATTTTTAATTTCAAGGGTTTCGTTATGAAAGAAGCAAAATATTGCTTCATTTGATTGTTTTTAATTGAATAGCAACTGCTCCTTTTTAAAAATTGACTTTCGGCTAATTTTGTTTTCGGTCCTTCGCCCACGAGTTTTTTCACCCATTTGGTCCTTCGCGCATGAGCACTGCCCCCCTTGTTTAGCTCTATGCTAAGAACTTGTTTCATCTGTACTTATTTCCTTAAAGTTATTGTTCCGACTTTCGATACGAAAGTAACGGAACATTTGTGCTCGGGGTGGGTTTTTTTTTCTTCAGACAAATTTCGACTTTTTAACTAGCCATCTGTGACGGAATTTTTTTATATCATTCAAAAGGTATTGTTGTCCTGAGCTTAAATTTGAAAAGATATTTCATCTGTGACCACTTTTCGTAAAGTTATGGGGGTTTAAAGATTGCCATTTTGGTCAATTTGGAACAATTAACGCGCGATATATTTCGCGCTATTAACGCGTAAGCGGAGATTTAATCCGCCTTAGAAATCGTTCCAAATTGGTTCAAGAAAGCTTATATGCCATAATTGATATAATAATAGGAGCGAAATCTATATTTTTTGTACTTTATATGGCGTGTGGGGGGATGATTTTCATTTTAAAAAAATCAAATTTTAGAAAAAAAAATTCATTTTAATTTTTTATATTTAATTTTTTTTGTTATTAATGCTGATGAAATCTCAAAAGGCATTTGGAACATTCAGGGCTTCGCCCTGATACGAGCAGTCTTGTAGGGGTTTGAAAATTGCTACTTGGCCATTTGGGATAATTACCAAATGATAAATTCCGTTCATGTAAACGCCTGAGCGGTGAATAAATTCCTCTCAAAATTACTCAAAATTGAATCAAGTGCAAAACATGTCAACTTGTAGCTTAAATTATTTGAAGAAGATGTTTGAGAACAACAAAGAAAACATTAAGTCAAAATCGGAAAAAAAACGCCATAGTTCTTTCCCGCCCACAGTGTTGAAAAATCATAAAACTTCCGCGGGCGACTCGTTCGATTTTAATTTTTAAATTGAGCTTCAAGAATCATAATTTCAAGCCCAGCTTTTTGTTCGGTGGATGCAAGGATTCGGAAGCATTTAAGTATTTTGAGCAAAATTTGGTTGATCGAATAGTTGTTCCAGATTTAGTAGCTTATTTATCATTAAATGAAGTTGGCACACTCAGATGAAGTATCTATGCAAAAAAATTGAAGAGAAGCAGATTTTTCTGATACTACTCGGAGAAACTTCAAGAAAAAATTGTTTCCACTTGCAAAAACTTTGAGTAGCATAAAAAATTAGGACGGTAAAAAAGTGCAAAATCGAGCGCAATTTTACAAAATTGTTTCTCATCTCAGTTAGGGCATAGCCGGCCGGTTTTCCGCCTATCTATTAATGTCTATCAAAAATCTTAATTTATTATTGAGTTTATTTTGCCTCCATGCAATTCGATTCAAATTATTTGCCTGAATTGAATTTCGAACAAGGCAGAAAAGATGGTCAGCTCAAGTTAAAATTGACACCTTTCAAACCCCCATAGTCTTACTGAAAAAGATCACAGATGGAAATTTTGAGCTGAAGAAAGCAACATTTTGAACGATAAAAAAAATTAAATAGAAAATGCAAGTCAAAATTTCAAAATATGAAGAAAAAACACAACCGGGTTGAGTCCCAGTATTACTCAGAATGAAAGTTGTAGACCTAGTTTTAATAACATTATCATGGATGATTCCGCGTTATTTCATAAATCGCTTAAACAGCAATTTTTCATTGATGAACTTAGATAAGATAGCGATGAGTTATTGATGACTTAAAAAAGCGCTAATTTATCGGTAACGAATCATTGCTAAGCTAATTCATCGCAAAATCGCTCGTACTCAGTGCAAAATAAACACGACTGTTCGTATCAGGGCGAAGCTCTGAATGTTCCGACTGCCTTTTAAGGTCTGTGGAGCAGTAATAACACGAAAAAATTAATTATAATAAAAAAAATGATTTTTTTTTCAATTTGTCTTTTTTTGTGAAAATCATCCCCTCACAAAGTGATAGATTTCACTCCTATTAACAAATCAATTATGGCATATAAGCTTCCTTCATCTAATTTGGAACGATTTGTAAGACGTATTAAATCTCCGCTTACGCGTTAATAGCGCGAATTATATCCCGCGTTAATTGTCCCAGTTTAACCAAAATGGCAATAGTTAAACCCCCATAACTTTACGAAAACCGATCACAGGTGAAATATCTTTTCAAATTGAAGCTCAAGAAAACAATAGCTATCGAATGACATTTAAAAATTCCGTCAAAAATGGCTAGTTAAAAAGTCGAAATTTGTCTGAAGAAAAAAAAACCACCCGAGCACAAATTTTCCGTTACTTTCCTTACTAAAGTCGCAACAAAAAAACTATATTCTATTTTTCTTCCAATCACCGATCAGACAATTTGTTTCGTACACTTCAATCACGATTTCTTCTTTTTGTGCCTCTATGATCACAAGCAAAATGCTATAAGAGACTTTGCCCGTACTGACATAATTCACATTGAAATCGATTTAAATGAATTTTTATACAGAGAATATACAGATAAAATAAATCAATTTATGACAGCTCATTTAGATACGTAAACCAATTTGGAATAGATAAAATGGATTTTTCTCGATACGGTAGAAAAAAAAATCAATTTTATTGAATAAAAAATGGATTTTTGCAAGGTAGTGAAAATCATCAAAATCTCAACAAACTTAGCTGTTTTTTTTTGTTTCGAAGCTTGAACAGTTTTGTGTTCTCAAAAAAATCTCCATCAGAGCTACAGAAAACATAAGTCGCTAGAGGAGGAAAGTTATTTACTGCAAGTTAATGCATTTAAGGATTTTTTTTAAAATTGTGCAAAGCTAAGGGTTCCCGCGCTAATGAGTAGAAGAAATGAGCTAATTTTTTTCAAATGTCATTCTCATTATCTAGGCTCAATTTTGAGGCAAATAATATAAAAATTAAAAACGTTAATAAGAAATATTCATTTTTGATGCAAAAAAGTTTCAGGTTTTTTAATCCTTTTAGTCATTTTCAGGCCAAATATCAAACCAAAAATCAATTGAAAAGCATGCATTAAAAATTGGTTACCATTTTTTCTCTATTTTCCTAGAAAACCTGAATATAATATGTATATAGTCTGTATAAAAAGAGCATACAAAAAAAAACATTATAACTCTGTTTGAATCGATTTAAATTGATTTTATTTTTACTGAAGTTCGTAGGATAACGAAACTAAAGGTTGATAGAAAGGATTTAAATCGATTTAGAAATGATTGAACTTGATTTTTAAGCTACAATTTTTTATATCAACTAAATCTTTTTTTTTTCAATGAACTGTTACAACATCTGTTACAAGATCAACAAAGTCTCTGTTACAACATCTGTAGAAAATCGATTGTAATTCATTTCTTGTCAGTACGGGCGATTCAATCAAAAGATTGTTTCAGTTAAAGCTTGTTATTTTGCGTCTAAATGCTACATCTAAGAAACCGTGAATACAGCTGCATTGCAGTTTAGCATTATGCAGTTACTTTGCATTTACAATATCTTGCCGTTCAATTCAGCTTGATATATGACATAAGTGAACAACGAAACATATATGGTAAAATTTTGAGTCATCAACTTTAATTGGCAACTCAATTACTCGCAAAAAATAAAAGATCTCGCTTGAATTACTTCTTCATTAAGCATTTGGAAGAAATTGTTTGGATGTTCAGAACTCGGAAAAAACGGTGGAGAAGGCTAATATAATAATCATTATTATAGTTCCGACTTTCGAATAAAGGATCGAATGTTTGTTCTCGATGCAATTATTCATGCTAAGTTTTATAACAATAATCATTATAATACTAGTACTATACTAAGATTTTAGCAACGATAATCATAATATCTGAAGTTAAAAAATTAGTGACTTTCCCATCAGTTTGAATTTTTTGATATAGAACAACCCAAAATTTTATGAACGCAACTCCGACACAGTTTTTGTTTTAGAACCTCGTAGCTTAGTCGGGCTTTATGCTAGTCGATAAACCATCAGATCAATTTTTTTCATATATCAGATAGCATATTTTTGGCTGATTAGGTTTAATTGAGATTTTAAAAAATGTGCACAAATTGTTGCATATTCTACAGATTACACTAATTGAAAGAAGTAGTGCGGAGGTCGATTTCGACACGAAATCACGACACACTCGACATAAATCGCGTACTTGGAAGCCATGCTCTCAAAAAAGTCCGAGATAGAGTATTTGAAATGAAAGATAACTTGTACACTATCACAAAGTAAAAAAGCTTGTTTGTTGCAAACTTGAAAGGTTAACAATTGATTGATACAGTCTGATTTGTGAAAACACAACCTAAGGCAAATTATTTTAGCTAAACGCGCTGATGGCTTTCAGGTTCGTGGGAGATCCCTTCAGTGATCTTCCGGTATAGGTGATCCCTAATTATCCCTACCCGGGTTGACCTCCATACACCGAAAATGCTTATCATACAATTCCATACATCAAGTGTGTGGGAAAATGCTTGTCATACAATTTTCATACAATTTCTAAAAATGGTTGAAAACTGGTATAAACTCATTTCTGTGGCTGTTTGATTCTAATAAAACAATCTGGTGATAAAAAACTGAGGTTTTCGTTTTTTGAAAAAAATGCTTATCATACAATTCCCATATATGGAAATTGTATGACTGGCATTTTTTTGGTGGCGACACAAAAAATTTTTCAAGTAATTTTGAAAATTTAGCCCAAAAAATTTTTTGTTTTTTTTTTCAACAGCAAATCGATTTTCGTACGCAAACAAACATTTTTCGAAAAAAAAAATTTGCAGGCAAAATTTAATATTTTGTGTGCATAACGTAGTCCTGGATACGAAAAAATTGGCTTTTATTTTCTTTTCACTTAATTTTTTTTTTCAAAAACGCTGAAAATTTCTCTTACTTTTGTATGGGGTGTTAATGTACGCCTTGATCAATGTCTGATAATTTGAAAATTCAAAAATTTAATATAATCATCATTAAAATTGTATGGAATTGTATAAAATTGTTTGACAAGAAGTTTCTCATATATGGAAATTGTATGATAAGAAGTTTTGGTCAACCCGGGTATGTATAACTAATAACACCTGTGTGTAACTAATAACCCTTGTGTATAACTAGCAATCCCTTTAAGTAACTAATGATCCCTATGTATATTTAATCATAACTATGTGAAAACATTTAAGGACAGAAATGGTTGAACTAAAGGCGTTTTCCGACACAAGTGTCGATTAAATGCACCAAAAACAGTTTGGGATCAGTGTCAACAAGAAGTTCTCAAAACCAATCCTTAATAATTGTGCTGCAACGAAGCAAAATTGGATTAACAGTAGCTTGACATTACCTGAGTGGGGCCAAATGTGGAAAAAGAAAATAGAAATGTTTTCTTAATTCGTTTCACAATATTGATATGGACATCTAATTTATTTCATACCCACGACTTTATCGTTTTTGGATTTTTTTCCGCTTTTTTGACAGCGGTAGTGATCTTCAAAAAAGTCGCTGTTGAAGACGAAGAATGACGAATCATTTTTTATCGATCTCAGCAATTTCGTTGGCGCAAGTTCTAACTAGATCAAGAACTTCATAGTTGCTGACGGTACTCAACAGGTGTCTCAACGATGGTCTCGGTTGAGTATCAACCAGAAGAAAGCTACCTTCTGACCAGTACGATGTACCCTGCCAGAAGGTGTTGTTTTGTTTTGAATTCTTCTGATCGAAGTCGACTATTTTATCTGTCTCTTGGAAGAATTGTAACCAAGCATTAACCAATCATCATCATCATCATTTCATCATCATCATCATCATCATCATCATCATCATCATCATCATCATCATCATTATTATTATTATTATTATTATCATCCTAATTTTTATCGGTGATATCATCAGTAAACATAGAATCATTGAAAACTTTACAATGGCCATGTGGCCATTTGGAAAATCCTTTGCTGAGGATGTATCTTTTGCCAACTTAGTCTGACAATGCAACTTTTTGACGAAACAGCGCTCAGAATGCACCTCCCGGAGATGATGCGAGTAAATTAGGCCGTAAAATTTAAATATTCAGCGTGATGTAAATTTTGATGTAAATTTAAATAGTCAGAAGTGGCTGCGTCGTCGTAGAGATGCCCATGGCTGAATGCTTTTGAATGAAAAAAGGTTTATCTTAATGAGAGATTCTTTTGTTTCTTTCATATGAATGAAAACTAACACCTGTTGAAAATGTAAACACAAAACCTTTTCAAACGATCTACTCCCTATCCCCGAAAAAAAAACGTTAGCCCCTCCTTCCACCCACAGATACCCAACAAACAGAATCTCAGAAATAAAAACAACATTTTTGTTAAGTAAATGAAACAAATGCTCCCCCATTTTCCATTAAAAAAACTGTTTTTGGTCTTTTGTTTTTGGCTAAAAAAAGTTTGTCAATTCAAAAAACTTTGATAATTTTTGTGCCGGTAGAAAAAAAGTTCAAACAAGATAATGTTACAATTTATGGATACGAGTTCTGTACTTATATCACCCGGAAACTCTCAATGTCTGTATATTGAAACTGAAAATTTTAAATTTAATGATTGCAAATTTAATGATTGAAAGTGGTCGGTTGTATAAATGCTTAAAATGGTTAATTACTGTCCAAATTTTAAGTTTTGTTACAGTTTTTTGTAAAGTTTCTATGTATTTGGCAGTTTTTTTCATACATTAGTCTGTCAGTAACTGAGTTTAGGAAATCAAAAGTCAAAGTTAGCTGCAAAATATATTCGAGAAATTTATACGTCCTTTTTTTGTTAGTTTTAATATACACGCGTCTCACCTCAATGTGTTGCGCCTTCTTTCGTCCGCCTCTCATAGAATCTTAGTCGTCATTTTTTTGTTCCGACTTTCGATACGAAAGTAACGGAATATTTGTGCTCGGGTGGGTTTTTTTTCTTCAGACAAATTTCGACTTTTTAACTAGCCATTTTTGACGGAATTTTTTAATATCATTCGAAAGGTATTGTTGTCCTGAGCTCAAATTTGAAAAGATATTTCACCTGTGATCATTTTTCGTAAAGTTATGGGGGTTTAGAGATTGCCATTTTGGCCAATTTGGGACAATTAACGCGCGATATAATTCGCGCTATTAACGCGTGAGCGGAGATTTAATCCGTCTTAGAATCGTTCCAAATTGGTCGAACGAAGCTTATTTGCCATAATTGATTTGTTACAAGTAGCGAAATCTATCCTTTTGTACTTTATATGGCGTGTGGGGGGATGATTTTTATTTAAAAAATTTCAAATTTCAAATGACTGCTTTTTTTTACTTTTAATTTTTTAATGATATTACTGCTCCATAAACCTTAATGGGCAGTCGGAAGATTCAGGGCTTCGCCCTGATACGAGCAGTCTTGTTTTCATTTCGACTCAAAATTTTCCCCATAAATGGCAATAAAAATTATTTGTAGAGTGATTTCTTTGAGCTTGTTTTTCGCCGCTGTACATTATTTTTGTCTTAGATTTTTATACTTGTCAAGCAACATTTTTCGTTTGAATTTGAATTTAATCGTGCAATACAATTTTGTAACGATAAGGACAAGTTTCACGTATAGTTGCAGGAATTCTGAATGCTTTGTATTATGAGTCTCATCGTACTTTTTTAAATTTAAAACATCGCAGGCTCGTTGTTTTTATTGTTCCGACTTTCGATACGAAAGTAACGGAATATATGTGCTCGGGGTGGTTTTTTTCCTTCAGACAAATTTCGACTTTTTTACTAGCTATTTTTGACGGAATTTTTTATATCATTGAAAAGGTATTGTTGTCCTGAGCTCAAAATTGAAAAGATATTTCACCTGTGATCATTTTTTGTAAAGTTATGGGGATTTGGCCAATTTGGGACAATTAACGCGCGACATATTTCGCGCTATTAACGCGTGAGCGGAGAGTTAGACCGTCTTAAAATTGTTCCAAATTGGTTGAAAGACGCCTATTTGTCATAATTGATTTGTTACAAGGAGCGAAATCTATCCTTTTGTACTTTACATGGCATTTGGTGGGATGATTTTCAAAAGAAATTTCAAATTTTAGAAAAAAAAATCATTTATTTCAAATTTTTAAATGTTATTACTGCTCCATAAACGAGCAGTCTTGTTGGTTTTCCTTTGTTCTGATAAATTTGTTTGGCATCTGCTTAACCGTTTTTTTGAACCAGTTTTTGATCCTCCAAGGGTTCAAATGGATAGTCGCGCAACAGTTTGGGCGACTATGGTTATATCGTTGAAACTAACCTCGAAAACATAACCAAAGTCTGAGTAGTCAGGGTTTTCTAAAAGTTTTATCATCATTTTCATTATTAATTTTTTTCACTTCTCAGATCAATCGTCTTGAAATTGCGGGCAGGTAATGTTTGAGCCTGTCTTACTCTACCGTATAATTTATTGGCGCTCTACTTGATGCCATATGTAGTACTTTTGCCTGCACTTAAATTGTCAGACAAAATTATCAGTAAACTGTAGGCGTATGAAAAGAACTTGTAAACATTCCTTGAATAATGATGGCAATCAAAATGCCTTTCAAAACAGTCGTCGCTGGTATAAAAATTCCACATTCCTGGTAAAAAGTTCTACCTTGAGTCGTTTAAATATTTAAAATCAATTATGTAAAAAAGAGATAGAAAATAGTCCTAAATACCAATGATATATCCTAAAGTTTGTAGCAAACAGTTTAAGGTATCACTTTCAGTATCTTCATGTCATGAATGATTGAACGTTTAGTTTTACGATCGATATGGTGCTTACTAAGCGTCCAAAGATTTTGCGTTGTACATACACTAATGTTTTGTTCCATACAATAATGACACTATGCGTTAGACTTGGTTAATATTTACGTTGCATTAAATGATCTAGTTGTCAGATTTTCAAACCAAGCTTGAAGCACACCAATGCTTTATACAAAAACTGAACATTCAGCCATATTTTATATAGAATTAATCAATTTTAGTTGTTTGTTATAAGGGCATCAATAACAGTCGCAATTAGCACCATCAACAAAACTATCTCATACTACCAACAAAGAAGCACGTAACAAATTCACAAGCTCTCCTTCGTCTGGGCTGAAAACAATGTCGCTACTCGACGCGATTGGCGAGCTTACGATTGAAACACAAATCGGAAAAATCACAGGCGAAATTGTTCAAATTGGCGACCAAAAAGTGGCGAGATTTCTCGGAATCCCCTATGCTCAGCAACCAGTAGGAGACCTCAGATTTGAACCTCTGCAAGCCTTAGAAGGAGTTCTAAATGACGAGAACGGAGGTCCGTTTAAAGCAAATAAGAGAGGGAATTCGCCTTTCCAAACTCAAAGAAGCATCTTTGCTACAAAACTACCGATGTCAGAAGAATGCATATATTTGAACATTTTCACTGTAATTAATGAGGAGATCCAAAGCGATCCGGCTAAAATGTGGCTACAAAAATTGCCAGTGTTTTTCCATATACACGGAGGATCTTTCGTCATGGGCAGTGGAAGCGAAACGTATTACGATTTGTCATATTTCGCAGTGACTCATAATGCTATTGGAGTGAGCATAAACTACAGGTTGGTACAGAAGAGATAGTTGGATTACAAATCTAAGAAGGGTGGGTTCTTTCTTTAAAAAATTCAATTCAAATTTTTTGCAACTACTTTTTTCTGTTTTTAGAAAATTCATACTGCGTTTTTCAATGTGCCAAATTGTTAACTATGTTATTATCTGATTTAACATTGTGTTTTGCAAGTTATCGCACAAATGGCGAGCTCATTTGTCTTGCTTTCATTGATCCTACTAATGACTCAGTTCTCGTTCTCGTTCTCTTACAGGCTGAACTACTTTGGCTTCATTAGCATTCCAGGGTGGATTGAGGAGAATTTGGGACTGCTGGACCAACAGTTTGCGCTCAAATGGACCAACGAAAATATCGAGGGTTTTGGAGGGGACCCAAAAAACGTCACCTTATTTGGTTGCTCGGCAGGTAGGATTGTTTCCAAAATTATCTTTTTTGATTGTCGAAAATAAGATGGCTGAAATTTTTTGAAATGCTTATTGTTCCGACTTTCGATACGAAAGTAACGGAATATTTGTGCTCGGGGTGGGTTTTTTTTTCTTCAGACAAATTTCGACTTTTTCACTTTTTGACGGATTTTTTTAATATCATTCGAAAGGTATTGTTGTCTTTGAGCTCAAATTTGAAAAGATATTTCACCTGTGATCGTTTTTCGTAAAGTTACGGGGGTTTAAAGATTGCCATATTGGCCAATTTGGGACAATTAACGCGCGATCTATTTCGCGCTATTAACGCGTAAGCGGAGAGTTAATCCGTCTTGAAAAATCGTTCCAAATTGGTTGAAAGAAGCTTATTTGCCATAATTGATTTGTTAAGGAGCGAACTTTATCCTTTTGTACTTCATATGGCGTGTGGGGGGATGATTTTCATAAAAAATTTCAAAATTTAGAATTTTTTGTTTCATTTTGTATTATTACATTTATTTTCTTAATGTTATTACTGCTCCATAAACATTAAAAGGCAGTCGGAACATTCAGGGCTTCGCCCTGACACGAGCAGTCTTGTTGATATATTTGTCATTAAATACCGCATCTATGACAGTGATTAGAAGTAGTATTTTCGAATTAAATGAAATCTCAGCAAGTCTACTAGAAAAACACCGTCCTAACTTAATAGTATAAGGCTCTTTTGTTCGTTGTCGAATTCCTGAAGAAAAAAAGATTAAAAACTCTGGTCAAAAAATGTTTTGTTGGAGCAAATCAACATTTTTAGGAGGAGCTAGCGTCCATTACCACATGTTATCCAAGGAGAGCAGCAAGTACTTCAAGAGAGCAATCTCCATCAGCGGGGTCATGACTAGGGCATGGAGTCTATGTCCAAGAGCTAAACAGAAGAAAAAGATAGACCAACTTCTTGAAAAATTAGGCTGTCCTAAAAACACAACTCCCGAAGATGTGAAGAAGTTCCTGAAGAAGGTAGATGCTGAAGAAATTATAAAATTTTTCCCAAACGGATTGAGTTTGACCGGGTTGCAGTTTAAGCCTGTTGACGTGTTTGAAAGTGAAAATAAATCACGGGATTTCATTTCCAAGAAACCACTCCTTCTTGGAATCTGTGCGGAGGAAGGCAACTTGTTTCCGGACCTGCTATTCCCAAGATGTGATACTTCTTCGCAAACGAGGTAACAAAAAACAGATATCCCTCCCCCCACACACACACACACAACACACATACACACACACGCACACACGCATCTGTTACAAAGGAGGAATTCGTTACAATGTAAAAAAAATTACATACCCTTAACCGTTGACTTAAACTTTTATAGAAGGGGAGATTCTTTACCGGGGGGATAGTATCACTCTAAGAGCAAATGTTTTTTGAAAAACTTTTCTACGATTTGCGCTACAAATAATCATTGTGCTCAAAATCTTCTGAAAACAGCTCAAAATAGCATTTTGTCTTGATAGTATGGTCTTTATAGTGATTTGGAAGAGCTTGGAAACCATTTGCGCCCATTAAAAAGTGGACAAAATACTCAATTCAAAAAACCATAATGATTTTCTACCCCATTATTAGGAAAAAACGGGATCCGCCACAGTTCGTTTTAGCTCGCGCCAAACCATAGCGAATGCAATGTCAGAAAAAATTTTCTTCGAGCCGCTAAGAAAACTTCTCTCAGAACTAGTCGAAATGCCTCAAAACCCGACGTACGTCTACCTCTTCGACTACAACTGTCAATCAAGAAGCGAAGTTTACCCGGAAGAGTTCATGCGCAGTTACTATGGAAAATTCCACTCGGTGGACGTTCAGTTTGTTCTAGGCTTTATGAGACCAGACATTAAAGCTCTTAAACCTAACGAAACTGACCTTGAAGTAGCGAAATCTATGAACAAAATGATCGGTTCATTCATCAAGTGCTCGGATAGTTGTGACGAAGACTTGCCAATTCAAAGACACGTGAAAAACAACGAATGCGTGAACAGAATCACAGAGACTGGGATTTCAGTGGAATTTAATGACTGCTTGATGCAAGTGAAAAATGTGTCTTTATTAAAAGTTGCAGGTTGTGCTATGCTTCTGAAAGCTTTTCCTAATAAATTTTGATTACCAAGTAAAATAAATGTATGCCAAACTTGTAATTGTCATCGCAACCGTTGAACGTCAACTGAAAACACTTATGAGGTCCACGTGTGTTTTATTTTTTTAAAACAAAAATGTCAAAAAACACGTTCACGCTCAAAGTCTTTTTTGCTATTTGATTTATGTTGATTTATGTGCTTACTCAAATAAACTAACATTTCGAATGAATGGCACAGGTGGTACCAGCAAAAAACCAACTGCGCAAAAAAAATACGACTAGAGTTTCAAAAGGATAGTTTAATTTTTATATTTCTCAACGGAATGAAAGATTACCTAGTAATTCAATTTTCTTGGGCTGGGTTATATTTAAAAAAAAACATTGTCGATCAAAAAAGAGCTGATCGTGATAAATTTTGTAATAAAACCCAAAATAGGAAAGGGTTTCTTCCAAAAAGTCAATTATGTTTTTGCCATTTTTTGCCATTTTTTTTTGCCATTTTCTATTGATCATTGACACGTTTCAATGTTTGTTGGCTATGTTTGTTTTTGATTAGTGCATAATTTTTCCAAGTAACCAGCATGGTCGTTAGAAATCAAACTGGTTACATAGTATGGGAGGTTCAATTTCCTTTAAAAGGAAATCAGTTTTTTTTGGACCAAGTGGGCTGTTGCCTATACGCCCATATAAACGGGTTAACCGAACTTTTAGTCAAGAATTTTCGATGAGTGAAGAGTTTTTTGTCATACGACTGTCTATAATTCCTTACGTGCGTTTACCGCAAATTATAAGAGGTACATAAAAGAAAATTTTTAAATCAATACACGAAAACATTTTTTTGAGCATAGTGGAACCAGTTCAAACCAAGTATTTATTAAATTCAACTAGGTTCTTGATATACTAGATCTTTTAAGATTAGGAAATATAAGAGTAAGACTAGGATTGGTGCTAGGCTAAGAAATTGCACGAACCTATCCGGCTGAAAATAAGATAGCGTGAAGAGCAGACAGTGTACCTATGAGAAAGCCACATGGACTTAACATCACCTGGTGCGACCAAAAGAGTCTCGAACAAATCTCTACTGATTTACATTTATCGAAAACAAAATAGAGTAGGCAAATTAGATCAATAAACGCCCAACACAATGATAAACCAAATTGTTGCTACAATTAGCTTATTTCTAAGTCTCGAAAAGTCTAATCAAATAAAATGGAAGATAATGTTGACACCAGATCACAAACAGAACGACAGACCGAGCCTTTACATCGTGAAATGAAAAAGCAGATTAAAACAAGTATTCTTCTACAAAAATATTTATGTATTTATGCAGTACATTTTCACTCGTTAATATGAGTTGCAATAAATAGAGCATTAAGAGTCTTTCCAAAGCCGTATTTTTTTGCTAAATTGTAGAATTAGTGACTATATAAAAACCCAGATGACTACAAAACTTCCATCGATCTCAAAACTTTCAAATCTGTAGTACTTGCGTGAAAACTTTAGAAGTTTCATTTTTTTTATATAAAAAATACAAAAATTTAGTTATTTAAGCATCTAGGATTAGTTTTATTTGCTTCCTGAGTTCCTGTTTTTGTTCCTTTTCACCTAAAACAAACAAAACTAATTCAGACAACTAGCCTCATTTAAAGTTAAACCCCAATTCTTCTTCAAATTACTAAACCTTTTAACTAAATTTTATCAGGGCCTACCCTTGTTTAACCAAGTGCTAAATTTTTTCATTTAAATCAGATCAACAAGGATATCCTTGGATCTTTAAGTTTCCAACTTTAATCTAAGAATTTACAATTTTTTCATAACTGTTGTTTTATATTCATGTAAGCATCCGATCATCAAGGCTTTCCTTGAATTAGTCAAAAAAAATTCTATCCCCCAATTAAAAAAAAAGATTTTAACGACCTCAAACGTCGATTCATTGTCGAACCCTTACATACGACCTGGTATAAAATGACGATTTTCCAAAGACTAACGCTTTCAATTGAGCGAAACAGTGAAGAATTTCGGTTATTCAACTTCCATTTGAGCCCTACCTCTTAATTGACCCAATCTTAGAACAAATCTTAGAACAATAAAAACTAAAATAGTATCTAACGATCTACTTATGATCTAATTATCCCCAAACCTTACGGATTGGTGTACTATTCTCTAACCCTTGATCTCAAATTAAACCCTAACTAAGTAAGATCAAGTTTTATTTAGATTTAAATAACATTACCCTCGAGAGCAGTACAGAATCATTCTGACGAAATGATAAACTCTCTTCCGTTCCCGTCAATTTACGACAATCTACCCCGAGGATTGAGATAACATCACGAAAATTGAAGAACTAACAGTTTACTAAATAAAAATTGACACCAGTATTTTGCGTCAATCATTCTAACACTTATGCAAGAGATAATTTGAGAAACAATCAAACAAAATTATCCATGAATGGTTAATTAACGTCGCAAGATACGATCTCGTAATTACACCACACAGACAAACAGTAAGAGAAATTAGATCAAAAAAGCAAAAAAAAGAAGACAATATTTTGAAAGCGAATAAAAAACCAAAATTTTCCAGAACACAAAAGGTTTTTTCGGAGTCTGACTCAACAACAAAACAAAACTTCAAAAAACGCATGACCTACTACACGACAAAAACAAACCAGTAGAAAGTCAAAGATATTTTCCCAAATCAGAAGTCATAACAGCATCATAAAAGGCAAACGCGGAATTAAAAAACTAAATATTTGCAAACCAGTAAGATTACACAGTTAGAATCAACGGGGAAGATCTTTTGAAAGTTACCCATTTACAGTAAAATCCCACAAAAAATGATTCAAAACGACAATAATTTGGAGAATGACACTATCCTTCCCTTCATCATCAACCCAAATACTGACCCGTAAAGAGGTCAAGTACAATTTTGTCACAACTTAACCATAAGTTTGTTCTAGAAAAGACACTGTCTGTGTAAACAAGATCTCCCAGAAGTTAAATCAGACGGTATAAATAGGGGAAACTCTCACTGCGTCATAATGGCAATCGAAATTTCACCACCAATTTCATCAAACCAACAATCACAATGAATACAAACAGATGATATTTAAAATCAGAATTAGTTAGATTTTTGAAATTGATTATGGAATATATTAAGAACCAAAACTCACAAAAAACAAACTCACCGTTCACGAATGACCTTTTCTAGTTGTTTCATTTGTAGTTGCATTCCAAGATTAGAAACCAATGAAACATTTTGTTTACTTCTACCACAAACATCTAAACACGCAATAGTAAGACGACAAGTTAACCTCTTTTCACGATTTTTAATTTTCTTCAGTGAAACGCTCATTGGCCTTGAAAGTTTACAAATAATTAAAACTGATCTATAAAGAATCTTTCCATGATTCATTACAGATTACTTCCATAATAATCTAGATCCAACTGCACCAGCAAGAAAAAAATTAAGACCTCCAAACGATAAAGAAACAATGCTATTAAAAGAAACAAATTTTGTATGGGACCCAGAATGGTATCGCAATCTTATTTTCAAAATGCCAAATGATGTCTCAAGTGCAATTATTGCAACCATATCAGTACATCAAGGTTTATTTAAAAGTAACTCCACTAACAACCGATCCATACTTTTAAAGTACAACACAATATTTAATGATAGGTTAATCGAAAACAGTCTAAATTCACCATTCATAAGTTCACCAGAAAAATCAAATGTAACTACGAAATTGACGCAACAAGATATCCAAACATCATCATGTTTTGGAAATGAAGAATCTGTTGAAACAAAACCCACAACAACACAACAAAATTTTTCACCTATACATCCAACAATTATAACACCGCACAACAAAAACAACACTTCGTTCCCACAAACAACCCTAGAGCCAACATTAAAACCATTGGTTGTTCCAAAACACTTACAAACAGACTATCAGACATAATTATACTCAGCAAGTACCTAGAATCCAATATCTCAATATGTAAATTTTACTGATAAGAGAAATTCTCAGACAGACCGCACTGAGAACTATCCATTTCTTAACAGTACAAAAATAACTCGAATCAAAGATAGTTTACTAAAAACCAACAAAACTATTCAGAAGTTGAAGATTACTTTTATCGAAGACAAAAACACTAAAAAACTAATCAACGAAATTACCATTGGAGTGACACAGACCAACCAGATAATGTTTTTCAACCAGGTGATTTTGAACCTCACATAAACTCACAAAAATCAAAAATCACAACAGAAACATTAGAAAAACTCGCCAAGACAAATTTCGTACAGTCAGACAAAAATATGCAATCACAATAACACATGAATACTCAAGGCTACCAACCCGATTCAATGAGATATGAAATTCCACTACTTTATCATTTACAGCAACATGAAATCAGTTAAATCAACTCACAAATTTTACACAAAAACCAAATACAGCAAGATCACTCCAAATGACGGTGAATCTATACCTCATGGATTAATCATCTATAATATGAAATAAACAACTTATAGTTTTCATAGGAACAGACCCTGAATACTAAGTAGAAGATTTTTTAAACGCTGTCACAGCAAAACCTTATATATTGTTTTCCTAATATTAAACATAGGTTCACAACATATAAACACACCACTTCACTGAAATTAGATTCAAAAACGTACAGTATTGATACAAACTACATTCGACGTCGCAGCTCAAAAATTATTTTTATTTCTCAAATGCGATGCAGCTCAAAAATGACTTTCAGTCCTCAAATAGAAATGAAACCAGATTGGAAACAATTTGCATACGAATTTTAAAATTGTTTGAAAGAAGTGAGGGATAAATGTTGTATTTTGATTCGTATTGTGGTTCACTAAGGCGTGCTTAGTGAATGGCTGGTATTAAAGGTTTGGATAATGATGCTTGTCTTTTTTCGAATGTAAAGGCTTTTTATTGAAATGATGTACGTGTAGATGATTGAGTTTGACTTGTTTGACTAAATGTTTGTGTTGTTGGGGAGTCTTGAGATGTAGTGGTTAGTGGGGATTAATGATTCGGTTGTTGATTAGCAATTTTGGATGTTTTTGAAACAAAATTTTTTCTTAATAAACCTATGTTGCTGATAGTATTCTTCGATAAAAACGATCAGGAAAATTGTTGCTAATGCGAAAATAATTATCGCCTTTTTTCTGCATTTGTAAATTGTTGTGATAAGGGAAAATAGAAAGGTGACAAAAATTACGTAAAGAAGAAAGATGTCTATCTGATTAGATAAATGCCATAACATTTAAAAGGTTGTTGAAATTTTGAGGTGGTCAAGAATTTTTGAGGACTTTTAGTAAGTTTTTGTGAAAAGGAGAAGTGCTATTTCCAGAGTGTCAAGGATAAAAAAATAATAAATAGCAAAATTTTGGCAATAATCGGAATTAGTTTTGAAAGGATTATCTTACGAAATTGAACTGGTCTGGAGAAAAACATTTGAGAAATGATTTGTTTTGTTGAAACGTTTTTATTTCTTTTAGTTGGAAATTTAGTTTGGTTGGATTGCTTATTGATTTTTGACAAATGGGTTGGATATGGGACGTTTTTGTTGAAGTAAAGTATGGAGACTTAGGAACAAGCTTCCTTTTTTGTTTTTATTTGTTGAATGGTTCGGGATTTTTTTTGCAGATACATCGACTTTAATCTAAACGATCGTGTCACGTTTTGTCATTAAGCATATTTAATATTTCCTTTTTGAGGAATTGTGGGGTGTAAGGTGAGACAATATTGTTGATTTTTGTACTGAGATATTTTATTATATTTATATTAACATTTTTTCATAATTATTTGATTTGTCAAATATGAGGATATTGCTTATTTCTGACCTGGAGGTCTTCCAGTTATAGTTTCAGATCTATTTGAAGTTAGCAATTTGTTGGCTAAGGAAAGTGGTGTTGGATTGGCGTCATGGATGTTTGAACGACTGTGAACGGCCGTATTTGAACAAATTGTTCAAGATTGTATATGAAAGATTTTTGAGAAGAAACTATCCAAGTATAATTAACATATATTATTTAATCAGGGGTTTCTGAAACTCTACTTCTTGAAATATTTTAGATTGTGGGATGAAAGTTTCATAATCTTACGTGATGACTTCTGAGTAGCGATGATTTGCGTCGTAGTGATTTTTTTTTGTTTCTGGTATAAAACGTTTTCTTCTAGTTTGCGATTAATAATTTGTTTTTGAGCTATTCGTTTGTAGTTTTTTCTCTATTTTTTCTTTGGAAGTGTTTTCAATGATTTGTTTTTGACTTGTTTTGGTTAAAATTTATGAATGTTTTAAGAGCTGACTTTTTTGTTGGTTGTCAATTTCTGAGGGATTTTTTTAAAACAAAATTTAGTCAAGTAAAGGAGTGAGATTGTGTTAATTCGCGAAGGGGGTATTCTTTTGGGTCCTATGGTAAAAGATGGTTCCTATGTTGGTTTGTTTCTTTTTTGCTAGGATCAATAATTTTATGCGTAACATCTGTGGGTTTTTCAATCATTTGGTATGTTTCTTTGTGCGGGTTGGTTGTAAGTTTTTGATTTTCCTTTCTGTATTATAAAGTTTGGAATAAAGACTTGTGTTCCTTTTTTATATTAGTGGCTGGTGTGACGCGTGAATATGTTTGGTATTGAATATTTTATTTTCGAAATAAATTTTAGCAATTTTTTGATATTTTCGCTTAAAGTTCTTATCTCTTTTTGAAATACATTCTGTATTTGTTCCAGAAGCTGTTTTTAGGATTTGTGGGCATTGAAAAAAAAAATTTTTTTTTGTTTAAGCTGTGCTAAATTGTAACGAAGTGTATCTTTTGTAGGTCGACAATAACCTTGCATGTCTTTTGAGGAGTTTGTTGTGAACAATATTGTTCCGGTAGTTTTTGATTGAAAACCATTTCATTTGATGACAGACCTAGAGTTGTTGTTATTTGTGAGTTATATGCTAATGGGAACAGCTTTACGTCAGTTGACCTTTTTTTTATTATCATTTCCATCGATGATACATCTAAGATATTCTTGTAGGGAACGGTTCATACCTTCGAATAAACCATTAGTCCATGGGGCTTGAGAATTCGGTGTTTATGTTTAATATTTTAGAAATAGCGAAATATGATGATGTCATTATTTATTATCTGTGCCAAGGTATTCTGGTAGTCCAAACTTGGCTATCCAGTTTTCATAAAGTCTTGTGTATGCATAATAAGCATTACAATTAGGTACGGGATTAAGTGCTACATAGTGGGTAAATGCGTCTTTTATAAACGTTATGTATGAATTTCATTCTGAGGAGGGCGATAAAGTGGCTTTTGTGTCAAATTATACCCTGGGGCTAAAACATAAACTTTGTCTTTTGAAATCTTGTTTTATTTACTGCTAATTGTTTTTTTATGGATATGGATTATTCAATCGACACGTTATACAATCCTTTCGTAAGACTTTCAACCAAATCGGTATGTTCGGAACGAAGAGTTTTTGGATAAAATTTGAGTTTTTTTTTTTCTGATCTTGCATGTCTTCATATCTTGCATGTTTTGTATTTAGGGAATGTGAAAGATGAAATGCTATCAAAATCATGCTTAATGGTAGTTAGGGTACTTTAATGCTGGAGTATGATATTCCAAGAAATCAGTGTCTTCGTTGATGGTTGTATTGATGGACTTTCAAAAATGTCTAAGAAGTGTTTTTTCCTAAAATTGTGATATCTGCTTATAGGTTTTGTTTTATTTTTATGCCAAAATTTAAGTTGTCTGATGACCTGGTCATGAATTTGATACTTTTGTTTTATTTTTAGTGTTATTGTTTCTCTGATTGGTAAGATGATGTTCTGAATTTTGTTATTTGAGAGAGGTATATTGTCTAAAGGGTCTGGTAGATTGAAACTTTTTATTATGGTATTACGGAGGTCCTGTTTTAGTTTATGCTATCAAATAAGTTCTCTTGCTCTAATAAAGAAAATAGATTTTTCCCATATAAATTTTGTTTTGTTGCTTTTTGTTCTGTATTTTTTTTGATCCATGATGAGTATGGTTTTGGTTCAAATGTAGATTTTTCACAATAAATTTACTTCATAATGGTTAATTTGGCAATCGAGGTCAAATTGAAAATGGTCCTATTGTTTGATTTGCATATTGTCGAGATCGGTTTTTACTGCTCACTTGCATTCCAGTCGTGGTGATCTTTTGGCTTTTGCAAGGCAAAGTTTTATAATTTGCGGTATTTTTATGGTTGTTTTCCGAGTTATTAATGTAGGTGGTGTGTTTCAACTAAGTGTGTCTGGTAAAGCAAGGTTTTTTCCTGCTGTCCTAACTATATGTAGGTTTGGAAATTACATTAAAATAAGCTGCAATCTCTAAATTCTATGGTTTGTGTTTGACTTTAGAAAATTAATATTCCATTGGATTCATATTTTTAATAGATGGGGTTGAAGTTTTAATATAGCATCTTTTCGCAATTTTGTTGGAGTTATTATACTATTCTCAAAAACATGTCAAACGAGTGAGAAAAAATGTGATTGATCTAGGGATGCTTCCATTTTTTCTTTTAGTAAAACCCGGTGATATTTTTCTAAAACTTTAAGCAATTCCTGTTTTGTTTGTGATTGTATAAAAACATAGCCTAAATATGTGATAATGTTTTACTAAGAATAAGTGGTCTGAAAGTTTTGCTCATAAAAGCTGAAAAAGCTGCTGGTCCTATGGTTTGTAATTGATGGTTTCTAATGACGAATTGTGTAAAACGTCGTGATTGTTCGTCTAGTAGTATTTGATTATATGCGCTGTTCATGTCAGCAGTAGTATAATACCGCCCATTTTTTTTAGTGAGTGTTTCTTGGAATGGTTCTTTGAGCCAATTACATTTGAATTCATCAGTTAGGGAATTCAGATACCTTGCCTCTAAAACAATTTTTACCGATTTGCCTTTAGCGAGAATGACAACGGCATTTATGAAAATGTTACTTTTCGTTTGTTTTTTTATTTACTGGTGATATGATATTATTTTGTTCCATAATGTCTAGTAAACTGCTTACTTTATTTTGTAAGTGAATTGGTACTTTACTTGCTCGTTGCTTTTTGAAAATTGCTTGTGGTTTAAAAGGGAGGTGTAATGATGAATGTATTTTAACAACATCAAAATTAGATGTAGCGTAAACCATTGGGTATATTAGTAATAGTTCTGCTAATTGATCAAATTTTTGTTGACTGATTTGAAAATGTTGAAAACTGAAGATTGTGAGAAATTTTTTTTGTTCTTTTTTTTATTTCGAGTTTTGAATTAAAGTTTAAAATCAGATTTTTTGAGATTTGAAAGTAGATTCAAATCGGATTTCGTTTCGATTCATTTGTAATATTATTAATAGATAATTTTTCATTAAGAATGGTTGATCGACAAATATCTAGTAGCTTTAAAAGTTATATATTCTAAATACTTTGTCTTCTCTCGGATAGATTGTTGCATTTGTTTCGCAAAATTTTGAAAATCCTAGGGATAATGTGATTTCATATGGTGAGTTATTGCATACAAGTAGAGATTTTTTGTCTGAATTTGCGTCTTTTGCATTAGGAATGGGTGAAATTGTTACTCTGAAAAACTTACGATTTGGTTATAATTCAAGGTCAGACATGGAACGTCCTTATTTATTTTGATCAATATTAAAATGGTGTACTTGACTTATGGAAAATTATATACGTTACCTGATAATGGTATCAAGTGTTTGCGTTGTTGAGTTTATAGTGGTAAAACTTTGAAAAAAATTAATTTTTGAGTCTTTGGAAAATTGTTAGAGATGTATTATTTGTTTTTGTATATTTGTCCTTCAAATGTAAATTAGTATTCAAGATTTTGATAGTGGGAATACATTTTGTAATAAACGGTATTCCAACAAAATTGTGTTTCATATCTGTGATGTGGAATATTTATTTGAGGGTTTATTTGAAAAAATTTGGTCCATTGTTCGGGGTGGAACAAGGTATAATTGAATTTTTCGATAGTTTGTAAGAATGATCCTTGTGCTTTGGCTAAATTATCTGACGTTTTAGAAGGTGAAAATCTTGGAGGTAGAGTTTGAATTTCATTCAATTTTTGAATGTTTATAAAATTTGATTCGGTTCCTGAATCAATTAAGAAATCAATTTCATGGTCGGGTGATTGAAATTCTTTATTCTTCGGACTTTCTAAGAGAAGTGGGGTTGTCCAGATTTTTTCTTTTGGTGGTTGTTTTATATTTGTCGTATTTTGTTAGATATTATACATTTTTGAAATTTTTTCAATAGCTTGTGGAGTATAGAATATTAATTTTGGGCTATTATTTGGTTCTTCGAGATTAGAAATGCTTGCATTGTTTTGGTGATAATTCGAATCGATTGGTGTTCCGTATTCGTTTTTGATTTGAAGCTTGTTTATTCAAAGCTTATTCTTGTTTCGCTTTCGTCATCTGTAGTTTCACAAAGTATGTGATTAAACTGTAATTTTGAGTTTTCTATATTATCCATAGCAAGAGGGTCTGGTTGGGTGTTTTCTGTTGGCTGTATTTGATTAGTTTGTCTTTGATGTTTTGGTGTACTACTTGTGTAGTTTTGACTTTGTGAGTTTGAATATTGAGTAATATTTTTATGTGGTGACTGAGAATAGTTTCTCTGTCTATTTGTGTCTATTTGGGTAGCTGTTGTTTCAATTCCTGGAGTTGTCCAATTCATTATCAGAGTCAATTAATTTGTGAAGTTGTTGTCTGGATATTGTTAACATATTATTGTAGTTTTAAAATTTTTGTTTCTTCCAATTTCATAGTGATTTCAACTTGTTCTAGTTTGTCTGATAGTTTTGAAAATCTATGTCACGTTCTCGAATTAATGATGGATGTGATGTTCTCTTTTTTATTGCAGTTTTGCGTAGTTGTGAAGTCAACATTAAAACTTCAGTCATTTTCGTATTTTTGTAGTCATGCGTTTTGAAGGAATATGCTTCTCTTACTAAAACTTCAATCTTTACTGCGAGTTGTTTTGTTGTCTTTTTGGGGAGTCTACGGATGTTGTTACATAGGACTTTTTGGTGTTGTTTAATTCCTTTAGAGTCAAAAAGTTTTGAAAATTTTTGTGCGAATCTTTTCCAGTCTGATTTAATGTTTAGAGGTAGAACTGAAAACCATTTTTGAGCTGCACCATCAAGTTTGATTTGGATGAAAGCTGTTTGTCTATGTGTCCAATTTTGATGGAAAGGTGTATTTACTGGTTCTGGGCCTATACTTAAATTTAAATTTGCTATGACTGCATTTGGATGATCTTCTACTGAATATTCAGGGTCTGTTCCTGTGAATACCATGACTGGTTTAATTGAAGATATAGATGATCCACCCATAAGGTATGGATTCATAATCATTTGAAGTGATTTTGCCGCTTTTGGTATTTGTGAAAAATTTTTAAGTTCGGTTGTTGTAATTTCATGTTGTTGTAGATAATATGGTACTGAAATTTCTTTTTGTGTTTAATTAGGTTGATATACTTGTGTGCCTCTAGGGATTTGTGATAAAGACTCTTTATTATATGATGCTAAAATTTGTCTTTCAGGGAATGGTTGTTTTTGTTGTTGTGTTTGTTCAGAACGTGTTAAAGGTTAAAATTATCTGGTTGGTAATTTTTATCTGGTTGATCAGTATTCCAGTTGTTATTTTGTAGATTTTTTTTAATTTTGTTGGTTCTGAAATAGTGTTTATTTTCTGAATAGTATGATTGGTTTCTTGTGAATGTTTGTTTGTTTTCAGAAAAGATGAATTTCTTGTCTTACTGTTGAGTGTCGAGATGTCTGAGGTGGTGATTCATTTGATGTTTCTTTTAATTCCAATATAGATATATAACTATTAATAATATCGAAAAAATCTATTGAAAAGATTGAATTTGCTCTTTGTGAATTCTGTTGTATATTGTTTATGTATTCTGCGAAGATTTTTGAGAATTCTAGATCTGTGTCATCTGTTTATGTTTGATGCAGTGTTTGATTTGGCTGTGATGGTAAAAAATCATAGGTGGATATTCTGTCGCTGATAAAGTGATCATCTATTGGTCTTTTAATTCATTTTTCGGGAAATTCTTGTGTGCATGGTTTACTTCCTTTTTCGAATAAATTTGCAATTAAGTTATGACAAAATTGTGCTTGTCATTGAACGGTATCACTTTGCGGATGGATGAAAAAGAAAATTATTGGGTCATCGGCAAATTTTTTGTCGTATTGAATCATTTTTTGTATTGTAGTACTGTTAATGTGTAACTTTTAATATGTCTCATTATTTGATTTCAATTATATATTCGTACCTATTTCCGAATATACGATTTTTTAAATTCTACGTTTCCCTTTTCTCGATGATGGTGTTATAGATCCGGAGTCTGAATAATATTAGTAGTAGAAGGGTGAGCTGATCAGGGGGGGGGGGGGGGGGTGCTGCGGACCCCCATGTATTAACATAGGCTATAGAGTATCCGGTCCGCACCCTATGTATTAAGATAGGCTATAGATTTTCCAATGTATTAGGATAGGGAATAGGTTTCCCAATGTATTAAGATACGAGGTTTCAGATGGTAAGATGGTAAGTTTCAGAAAAATTTTGGCGCCCGAATTTTTTGAGCTCGATTTTGCCAATACTTGCGTTTCTTAGCCAACTTCTACGGTTTAGATGTTTTGATTATTGTTTTATATGTTTGATTCAACGAGAAAACTATCTAAAATTTTACTGAAACCTAACGAAACTTCGATAAAAAATCATGTTTTTCGAAGAAAAAAACTTATATTCAAAAGATGAAGTATATAAATCACTGCTTCGTATAATCATTTAACCACAAGTTTACAGTTACTTAGTCAATACTGAATTGAATGCTATTACACCATCAGTTATTTACAAGTTCAAAGGTTTTGTTTGTATTCCGTCGTCCTGAACTTGTTTTTTAGGGTAAAAGTAGCTCAATCCCTTCTTTGTTTGCTCATATGTAGCAACCATATGTTTAATGGTTCTAAACCCTCTGTTTGTTGAAGTCAAGTTGATTGCTTCGTCCAGAACTTTCCTGTATTTTTCCATAGGCCCATCACCGGATTCCTCTAGAATTCTTTTATTCAATCCTTTGCTGCTAAACTTCATTTTGTCTGATTTGTTGTCATAGCAACAATAAGTCTTGCTGCATAAACATAGCATCTCCGTACACCTAAATTCTTCTTTGAACAGACCAGGCTCTCGTTTCTCGTGCTTCTTGTGAACCCTACAACATGTTCGTGGAAAAAAGTTTGTTTATGAATCTGCTCTGAATGAATCTCTGCAATCTTTTTCTCTCAACTTTTCCCAGTCACCTTTTTTCTCCGGACGAATACAATCATACAAATTTTCCTCAGCAAGAGCTAAATACAGCGATTCCGTGTCCATTTCTAATTCCTCGAACTTATTTACATCACAAAATTTGTCAAAAAAATTGTAGTAAAGCTCAAGCATTCTCAGCTTTGCATACTGCAGAATGAAAAATCCGACTATTATGGGTTCTTTGTGCTCAATTGTTGACTTTAGTAACTCAATCTCGTACAAGTCTTTCTGAACAGTGTTCAATCGTTTGAAGAGAGGTTCATTAACTGCTTTGTGTGTTTTCTCATCATTCAAATACTTTGTGATCGTATGTCTCGATCTGTCCATTATCTAGTAACCGTAGGATGAATTATCTAAAAGCTTCATAATCTCAGCAACCACACCGGATAAAGGGTTCTCATCTCCTTCCCTTCTAGCATCAACAACCGACTGAACAAACTTGTTGAAGCATTTTCGAGGGAGATACTGTACAAAGCGGTAAATTTTTGTACACTGTAAGCCAAGTTCCATGTAGAAATTGAAAAGAGGAGTAATGATGGAACCATTTTCTAGTTTGAAACTAGACATTAGCATACGCTGGGGATGCTTCAGAAGATCATTTTCAATGGCATAATTTTGCATATATTCCCCAATGTCATTTCTTCCAACTTCAGTGTTGTTAAAAATTGGAGGAAAATTAGAAAATTTTGCTTTCAGTTCGTCTGGAACAACTAAGTTGCACTGAATATAGCCATAAAGAGATCCATCTCTTATTTTTTCCAATAAAGAATCAGTAGAGATAGTCTTTTTTTGTAGGGAAAGTCGGATCGGATATGATTCTTTATTTTTTCGTTCGTTTTGAAGTTTTACCACCACTCACATTCCCACATCTCTTCGATTTTGTATCCTTTTTCGCGAATATACTCACGTCTCAAGTCATCCATCTCTCTCCTTTTGTTTCTTCTCTCAATATCTTCATCGCTAAGTGAGGGACGAGTCTCCTGGCAAGGACAAAAATGGTAATAGCATCCCATTGCTTCAAACACTGTTTTGCAGTGATTGCAATATCCATCAACATTGAAACAGTCAATTTTCTTTTGATTTCCAGATGTGTGGAAGCTCTCAATTCTGCATTCTGGTCTGGTTTCTTGGTAGTAAGACATGACCATGTTCTTAAAATTGCGAGATCGGTTATGTCCAGCTTTGAATTTTTGCATATCGCAATCAAACTCCCATCTTGTGTACAATCCTGTTGGCATGTCTTGACACATTGAATAGGGATAGAGCTGGCTCGCATCAATTCCAACAATTGATTTGCAGACATTTGATGAATCCCGGATAAAAGTTTCATCCACAACAGCTTTTCGAGTAAACACAATTGATGGTCCACCCGTCATATCATCTCTAATTTTCTCGCACAAATCTCTATCACTTTCGCAAAAAGGGTAGAATTTTTCATTGGTTGATTTGTGAAGAAAAATATTTGCCAGATTTGGAAGAGTACATCCAAGTTTTAACATATCAATTTCTTTCTGATGATAAAACTGAACCATTTTTGCATTGCTTCAAGGGTTGGAACAACATCTTTGTTGTTGTTACCACTGCAAAAAAACCTTTAAATGTAGTCATTCCATGTTTCTGCCAAATCTCCTGTAAATATTTGTAATTATCCCATCCAGATGCAGGTACTGACTTGATTTGAAGTTTCTTTAGTGCTTGCTGCTCATCAAGTCCACTTGACTTCAGGTTCTGGTAATCCTTAAAGTCTTTATCAAGAGGGTTGTTGTTTCTCATTTTACTGAAAAAGGCTTCGTATGGAGGTAATTCTTCACTCTCGAGCTTGTCTGGACTGTCAAACCACTCATAGGGGAAAAACCCTTTTGTCTCACTGGCTTTGTAAGCTTTAAGAAAGAAATCTAGAGATGTTGCTCCACCCAAAAATTTCATGATATCGAGAAACTGTATATCTCCAAACTTGAAGGATATGAAATCGTTAGCCTTTTTGATAACCATAGGTTCAGCTTCTTTATCATTGATAAAGTAGGGAATTAGATAACTCTTGATCAAGTTTAGATCATATCTTCCACTGTTAAACCCAAATACAGGTAACGTGTTAACATACCTCTCCAGATTTTGTTTCAAATCAATCAGCTGATTTTTCTGCATTCTCAAAAACTGAGTTGACATATCAGTTTCCTCTGTATCTTCTATACATTCATCTTCGTATTCAAAGTTTTAAGTTGGAAGATTTCGACATCTTTCATTCAACTCTTGGAAAATTTTCGACATCCGCTCATTCACTACTCTTTCAACATCTTGAAACTTAGTTCTCATTTCGAGCTTACTTTTCTCGCCAAAAGTTCGAGTTTGATTACAAAATCGATAATAAGCTTTTGCGGATCCTTGTTATAAAGAAAAATTGGTTCATCTATCAGGTTCGAGGATATTGATACAGAAATTGGAACGTGTTTGCCAATCCAAGTTGTTGTTTGGGTAGCTTTCAGTTCATCTGATGGAACACATATCGACTCAAAATCGAAAACGGCTAGGTTGTTGAATAGTGTGTTATCTTTCGAAACTGGGAGATTGAAACCTTCCAACTTTTCAAATAGCGTTTCTCGAAGTGTATATACATTCTTTGGATAAATGTGTCGCACTCGATCTTTACAAGTTAGAAGATGTCGGTTGAAATTGTTTGATCTGTTGAAGAAACTGTCACAGCTAGGACATCGAAAACACTTGAAGAAGGAATCAATATCATTCGTGTGAATGATATGGTTGTTGAATCTTAGCAATTTCACGGTTTTTCAAATTTTCCAATACTTCGCCTCGCTAATTCTCCAACATATTCTCCTTCTTGAATGTCAAAATCGTAAATGAATATGTTTTGTTCAACTATTTCCTCTACAAAAGGTAAATCATCAATGGCAACTCCGAGAAAGTTCTTCGGATCGTATCCAGATTTTGATATAAACTCTGTAAATAGTTGAGATGTATGAGCATCGAGGTTACTATGACCATGCAAATACATTGTTAATGCACGGAAAAGACAAAGATGATCTTTGTATGGTTGTTTATCTTTATCCGATAAAAGACAGTTTACTGAATGGTTTTTCAGTAAAGGTTCAGGCAACACAGAGTCTGGACATCCCATTGGATTGTTTTTCAGTAGTGCTGCAAAAATAGTGACATTTGTGATCAACTTGAACCTCCACTTTGTGTTCTGACGTTCTTGGATGCATTGCTCAACGATATCAAACTTTTCAACTTTTCCCTGAATTGAAATCAAATCGGCTTTCGTACACAGTAAATGCAATTTCTCGAACAAAGTATTGTTTTCGTATGCATAATAATACCGATATTCTCCCGTTTCGACATTAAGGAGAACAAATCCAAGAGCAATATTGATTTTTGCAGCGGAATCCAGCTTGTTGAAGACTTCTTCAAGCTTCTCGTTGATAATCTTGGTATCTAACTTTGACATTTGAAAGTTGAATACCTTATGCCTCCCATTCTCCATCTCCGTATCCACCAGAAAATGTTGACAAGCACTAAGTTCCTCCTTTAGTTTTTCACCATCTTCCCCTTCTTCCTCCACAATCTTGTTCAAGTCGGCTACCGTATCACTGGGTTTCCTTTGTTTTGCTCCAGGTTCTTTTCTCCGATGTTGTTGGAGAGAGTAGTAACTTGGGAACTCTTGTTCACAAGAAGGACAAACCATCGACTGTTTCGAACTTGGTTGACCATGCTTCTTGGCCATATGATAGTTCATTTCTTGCTGATTATAAGTAAAATACTTACAATCAGGGCAAGAAATAACCCCTTTGGAACAATTTTTTCGATGTCTCGCAGCATCAGCTCTCCTGTATTCCCGACCACAATCCTCGCATTTCACTTTCTCATTCCTGTTGAGTGCTGGCATCTGAAAAAAAGTGGGATATTTAGTGTGTATCAAAATTGATTAAAAATACGTTGTACGTACAAAATTGGGAGATTTAAAATGTTCCAAGAAATTTAATAAAAATAATTTTTACTTACTTTGAATTGTTAAAAATATTTGAAATTTATTTCAAGTAGTTATACAAAGTATAGAGCAGTTGCTTTTAACGTAAAAGAAAATCAGAATGAAATGAGTTTTTTTTTTGCTTTTTATTAGAGAAAATCAACCAATCAGAATTAGGAATTAGGTTCAAATCGGTTAGGAATCAGATTTCCAGAGGTCTGCTTTGAAAAATTCTTCAACTTTGAGTGATCGTCTCAAATCTACATCAAAATCAAAGAACTTGAATATCTGCTGAAAAATCAGCAATTTCTCATCGATTATATACAAAAAATTCAGTTAACTTCATGAGAAGACTTGCAGAGATGCTACTTTTATTAATTTTTCTTCTTTTGTTACTTATATCGACAATATTTCTTATTTTTACAGCAAACAACTTTTGGTCATTTATTTTTGCGATTTTTTTTGTGTACATTTTTACCTATTTGGAAAACTTAAGTCCTTAAAAGGTAAATCATTGTCTGATTGGATACGACAACTAGAACAAAAATGAACTTTTTTGTAATTGGAAACGACAATGTGTAAAATGTAGCTTTGTTTCCAATTGGACTCGAGTTTTGTATAAAAATTCCATAGAAGCAAACTAAAATCTGATTAGACACGACTACAATCCAAATAAGGAAAATCCGTTCTAATTGTTTAAACCCACACATTCCAGTTGAAGGTACCCCTCTCTCTTAACTAAAAATCATTTTATTTTCAACTTAACTACCGTCATGCTTCTTGGCCATATGATAGTTCATTTCTTGCTGATTATAAGTAAAATATTTACAATCAGGGCAAGAAATAACTCCTTTGGAACAATTTTTTCGATGTCTCGCAGCATCAGCTCTCCTGTATTCCCGACCACAATCCTCGCATTTCACTTTCTCATTCCTGTTGAGTGCTGGCATCTGAAAAAAAGTGGGATGTTTAGTGTGTATCAAAATTGATTAAAAATACGTTGTACGTACAAAATTGGGAGATTTAAAATGTTCCAAGAAATTTAATTAAAATAATTTTTACTTACTTTGAATTGTTAAAAATATTTGAAATTTATTTCAAGTAGTTATACAAAGTATAGAGCAGTTGCTTTTAACTAAAAGAAAATCAGAATGAAATAAGTTTTTTTTTTGCTTTTTATTAGAGAAAATCAACCAATCAGAATTGAGTATTTTTTTAGTAACACTGTTTGTTGGAAATCAACTAATCAGAATTCAGCATTTTCTAAAAGTGAACTGTTTATTATTTAAAAAAACATACCTTGATCATAATTTGAAAAATGGCTTCCTCGAATTACTTTACAAGAAAAAGCAAAAAATTCCAATTGATTTTCTTATTGATGAAATAGATGTCGACTCTTACTTTTTTCATAATATTTTGGACGTCTTTATAGTACAAAATAGAGTTATCCGACTAAGTAAAGGTCTCTTCAGAGAAACTTACGCAATCAAAGAGTTTACTTTTGATTCACATATTGCGTATCAAAGTTTTAAACTTACAGCTGAATTACACCTCACAAGGAAAGAAATTTTGTTTATTCTCGAGAATTTGAAATTGATCAAAAAGTCGTACGATAATTTTCAAAGACTCTTTTTATCCCCTATCCAACTCCCAATTTTGTCAAAACTCCCCAGCAAAGTTTTTTATTCCTCCACTTCGTTAAAGATTTTCAAAGTTTAAAATCCTGCTTGATTCGGTTAGGAATCAGATTTCCAGAGGTCTGCTTTGAAAAATTCGTCAACTTTGAGTGATCGTCTCAAATCTACATCAAAATCAAAGAACTTGAATATCTGCTGAAAAATCAGCAATTTCTCATCAATTATATACAAAAAATTCAGTTAACTTCATGAGAAGACTTGCAGAGATGCTACTTGTATTAATTTTTCTTCTTTTGTTACTTATATCGACAAAATTTCCTATTTTTACAGCAAACAACTTTTGGTCATTTATTTTTGCGATTGCTTTTGTGTACATTTTACCTATTTGGAAAACTTAAGTCCTTAAAAGGTAAATCATTGTCTGATTGGATATGACAACTAGAACAAAAATGAACTTTTTTGTTATTGGAAACGACAATGTGAAAAATGTAGCTTTGTTTCCAATTGGACTCGAGTTTTGTATAAGAATTCCATAGAAGGAAACTAAAATCTGATTAGACACGACTACAATCCAAATAAGGAAAATCCGTTCTAATTGTTTAAACCCACACATTCCAGTTGAAGGTACCCCTCTCTCTTAACTAAAAATCATTTTATTTTCAACTTAACCACCGTCAACTACCTGCCCTCTCAGCTCTAAATATCTAAATTTCAACTTATCTTCCGTCATCTACCCCTCTCTCAACTCTTTCTTATTTTTACTCTTGTACTCAATTTATTGCTCAAAATGATCTTCTCAGTGCAAAACAGCAACCTCATGTACTCTGTAGAATTTTCTCCTGATCTAGTACAAATTCAAGTGCGAGAAAAAGTCTCTGGAGTTTTTCTGGCACGACTGGATATCCCAATCCAAGTCTGGCACATGGTGGAAGTGATGCGAAGGGATTTCAACGAACATCATATGATGCAAGTTCCCATCACAGAGAACCAACTTGGAACAATGCAAATGATGGAGGAAGTGTCTGAGCATGTGGGAATGAACTACCCCGAGATTCCTGACTCTAGATATGTGGCTCAACCAGTCGACGACTTCCTCTTTCCTTAGGAGGAGGAAGGATCAGTCGAAAACCCCATCACAATAGAAGAAGATGAGGGATTCTCAGAAACAATGACGCCTCAAAACACTCCTCCACACCAACCACCAGCAATGGAACCTCGTCCAGCTCTGCGTTCCATAGAGAACCTCCAGAACTCTTCTGCTGCTCGACAGCTCTTTGATTAAATGTTTTTGTAAATAAAGGTTGTTTGGTTTTAACTTCGTTTTCTGTAATTAATTTGTTCAATTTCATTTTAATTATGAGAATAGATGAGAGGTTCAAGGTAAACCATTGAAAAACAATTAGAACTGAGTTAAGTGCTCCAAATTCGCACACATGTTAAAAAGTTTGAAAAACACTAGAAAAACTGTACACAAGTAAAAAGTTACCTAATCGATATTGCTTCTTGTACACACTTTTTGCCTTTTGTAGAAAAAATTGAAACACTTTTTGCATTTTGTCGAAAAAAGTAAATCACTTTTCGCATTTTGTCGAAAAAATTTTAAAAATTTTCGCATTTTATCGAAAAAAGTAAAACACTTTCCGCATTTTGTCGAAAAAAAATGAAACACTTTTCGCATTTTATCGAAAAAATTAAAACACCTTTCGCATTTTGTCGAAAAAATTGAAACACTTTTCGCATTTTATCGAAAAAAGTAAAACACTTTTAGCTTTTTGTAGAAAAAATTGAAACATTTTTCGCATTTGTAGTGAAAAAGTGAAACACTTTTCGCATCTTGTTAAAAAAAGTGAAAAACTTTTCGAATCTTCTCAAAAAAGTTGAAACACTTTTCGCATTATGTCAAAAAAATTGAAACACTTTTGACAACTTGTTAAAAAAAATTGAATTGTTTTTTGCAACTTTTTGAAAATCAAAAGAAATATTACATCTTTCTTACATGTTTGAAACTTTTTTTTGCAAATGTTTTTGACAACGGTGATTTTTTTTTGGTAATTAATGTTAACTTTGTAAAACATATGAGTGAAAATAGATGGAATATCAAAAGTTTTTTCTTGAAAAATTGACCTGATCACTATTTACAAATCCATAACCATCAATAAAACAGTTGATGTTCATATTTTGAGTTTTGTACTTTACGAACTCTTTCTAGAAAAGCTGAACCAATAGTTTGTGTGGAAGCTAGTTTCTGGTTGGAACATAAATAGTGACGTTTGAATTTTTTGCGTAACAGTCTTTTCTTTGCAGCACTTGGCATTTTTTCTGCTCCTTTCCATTTCAAATTGTGATAAACAGCGCGGTCAAGTTGATTGAAAACTTCGCCAGTTGATGAAATAACATTGAATAAAATCTGTATTTGTACAGAGTGTAAAGACAATCGATAATTTGGTATGAGAAATGAAAATTACCCAATCGTTGTAAAATTTGATCGAAAGATGAACCAATCAGAAGTATGTGGAACTCACAATTTTCCAAAGAACAGTAAGAATTGTGGGTAGAGACACAAAAATTATTGGTTACTATATCTTTTTCGTAAAAATCACTGGAAATGGAAATAAATAGCGATTTTTGACAATACTCTGAATAAAAGCTGGGAAGAGCTTGACACATAGCTGCAGCCATCTGAAACAAGGATTTTTGCTGAGAATTGTGAATTTATATAGGAACACTAACACCTACACAATTCCATATTTGGAAATTTCCCTCAAAACTTCCAATTATAGTTCTATTTCCTTTTATGATTCAGTGAATGACTCATATTTTTTACTTCCAATTTCATTTAATCTCAAAATCATTTCTCTCATTTCTTTTCATCTGATCAGTCTGTTCTTCAAAAATGTACTCAAGAAAAGACACAAGTCCCAATTACATTGAATTCTCAAAAAATCAAACAAAAATTGGGAGATTTGCTTGGTCCCAAAAATCCTACAAAGGGAAAATTTATTTTGAACCCTGCTTTCAACTATTCAAGAAAAATGAGTTGAGACAACTCGAAAAAAGACAGCAAGTCTATCTTGGTGAAAAAGAAGGAGAACCAATCTCAGCAATTAGAAATACTGTTATTCACGATGCTGAAAACCTTGAACTCGTTCCTATATTGGAACTCACTTCTGACAAAGAGTCAACTATGAATCAGGAGCTTGCCAACTGCAACAAAGTGTATGACATAGCAACGTACAATAGAAGACAAGTTTGTGTCACGATCAAGAGGTACAATATTAAAAAACCTCCCAACATTCAGATTCGACTGTACACCGCAAAAAAGAATGAAGCAATGAAACAAGTTGCCTATGTCAACTATAATTTGAACGAATTCAAAGAACTGTCCCAAATTTTGGGAGACTTTATGTTTGTTGAGAACTGTAATGTACAATAATTTGTGTTATTTATGTTTTTTGTCTTGTAATTTAACTATTTATCCTCAAAATCAATTTTCATTTAGTATTGGTGTTGAACAGTATGAGTTGGAAAATTACTCTTAAAACTTCACAATAAATTGGGACTTTTTCATATTGTTCTAGAAGAAAAGTCCCAAAAAATTTCACTAACAATTATAGAATCTCAAAATTTACCAAACTTGCAGTGCAGAATTTGGATGTAGACTCACAAATATCTCGCTTTGAGTGGACTATGCATAATGGTAGAAGAAAAATTCACATAGGATACCGATCTGATACCAAAAAATAGATCTTGTAGAATATCGTAGAAATGGAAATCACTGGAAAAATAATCAATCTTTACAACTACAAAGAGAAGAATATGATAAACTACTTGATATGCTTCCTTCATTACTAGGTTAAGTAGAGACCTTCAAAAAATCTTGTATCATTATTGACGAATGCACTTTAGAAAATGAACGTACAGAAATTGAAAGAAATTCTAAGAGTCTTTGAGATTTTTAGGCAAGATTTCTCATCAAATACAAAAAGAAACAATTTATTTCTTTGCACCTGTATTGTTTTGGACCCGGACATAAATTTAAAAGAAATGGACCAAAAATTTCCTTATGGAGGACTAATTGGATACGGAAATTCCTGTATGGATTACTTTTTTGCAAACTCCAAAATTTTTAGACTACATGCAATTCTACACGACTCTGCTGGATCTGTGAAATTTACTACAAAAAAAAATCCTGGGTATTGTTTTGTTGCACCTAGCCTCCCCAGTTCATGCTTTCTCGGTCACCTGACTGGATTGTTTTTCTGTTTATATGTTAAAATATTTGCTTCATCAGTATATGCATTGTTTGATTGTTAATCATTTTAATAAAAAAACTCCAGAGAAATCAGTTAACAGAATGAGTCTAGTTGTTTTGGATATTGAATGTATCGAAAGCAATATTGTGAAAGAATTAGGAGTTTACAAGGATGGACAAACAGAAGGATATTCCTTTCTTCCTCCCAAAAAATTCAAACCAACATCCCAATCTTTTTGGTGTACACAGCATCTTCATGGAATCAATTGGAGCAGTGGTTACACAAAATATACTGAACTTGAAAAAATTTTGAAAAATCTAGAAGCCACAGACACGGAATTTTTTCGAAAAGGTTATGAAAAATGTAAGATTTTATCAGAATTTTTGGAAACAAAGATTATTAATTTGGATGATAACGCTTGCCCTAAAGTTCAGTTTCTGATATTCAAAGAGGAAGAATATGATTGGAGGTGTAGCAACTACCCATTTCGTCATGCAAAAACTCTTCACTGTGCATAAAGAAAAGCATTTGCATACGGAACATGGACTCGATGTTTTTTTAACAAATTGTAATTTAAATTATTCTTAATGTACTACCATTTTCAAACTTTAATTGTATTTCAGTGTCAACTTTTTTCTTTTTAGAGTTAAGATGGTCGATCAATGTGACAAGCCCGTAAATTTAGGAAATTTTGTTTTTGATGAAGAAAATCATGAACGAAAATCATGGAAATTGTTTGGACGTACATGTAATAGATCTCTTTTAGTTTTTTGTGCCAATTTTTGTTATAGTTTTGATGCTAGTATGTGCAATCGTTCGATTTATGTTATCCACAACATGTGAAGAAACAACAGTTTGGGTAGCTATTTTATCAAGTACAGTCGGTTATATTCTACCTTCTCCAAAGCTATGAACAAAATAATATCTACCAAAGAACGAATTTTTATTTCCTTAGTTGGACCAAGTGGATCTGGAAAACGTCATCTTATATTTTATTGGTTGAAAATTGGTACTTTTCAACCAGCATTCGACAAAATTTTTTATTTTTATCAACATTATCAACCTCTTTATAGTCAAATGCAAAGAAAAAACCTTAAATTTATCCAAGGAGTAGATTTTGACTTGATTGAAAATCTCCCCAATAATGGAAATAAGTATTTACTTATATTTGATGAATCTTGTGAAGAAATTTCAAACTCCAAGCAATTTGTAAAAATTGTTACTGCGGGGAGACACAGGGGTCTGAATACAATATACATCAAACACAATTTATTTCATCAAAGCAAATTAGGACGAGATGAAGAGTTACAAAACACACACATAGTCTTGTTCAAGTCGCCGAGGGATGTTTTACAAATCAAAACATTAAGTCAACAACTAGGTCTAGGATCTCAATTGAAAGAGTGGTATCAAGATGCAACATCCGTTCCTTACGGTCATTTACTTATTGATTTAACCCCAAAAACAGTTGATTCACTTAGGTATTGCACTAAAAGTGGCTCAGTTCCAACAAAATTTTACTTACCAGCTGGAATAGAGACAAAGTTTTTGGACGATGAGTACAAAATACGTCTCTATTCTCCCAATATTTCAAAAATTTTACCTAAGACTTCGAAAACAATTCATTCTCAATTGCCCAAAAGTTTTCATTCAGTTTCTGAGCGAGTGTTTAGTAAACCTATTATGAGGAGAGCTTCGAGATCTTCGGAAAGAAGACGTAGTAAAATATCGAAAAGAAATTTCAGAACTAACACAAAAAAGAACTCCTCTACACAAAAGAAGAATTATTTTAAGTTCAACTAAAGGGTTAAAATTGATACCTATCATCACCCCTTTTGTCATTAAACGATTGACATAGTATGGAACAGTTTGTTTTAATTCCGTACTCAGTTTATCAATCACAAAGTACACTTCCAAGAAAACAAAAATTGGAACAAAAGCAAGAAAAAGAGGAGATTGTACCAAAAATTTTTGATTCTGTTTACAGTGCTGTAAATGCGAGGTTGAAACGAGCAACAATAAGCATATTATTGATTTAATTTTGAATTCTCCTAGAATTAAACTCAGCCAGTCAGACAATATTATATTAGATAATCGAGATACAAAAGAATCTATTGTAGACTTTGTGTGTACACTAAAGCGAAAAAATACCGATTTTCCAGATATTTACTTTACTATTTTGGAAGCAACTCAACTTCCTCCTAAACTTGTTATTAACAAGAATGCCAAAGCAAAAGATAGAGGAACTTCGATTCCTTTCAAAATCTGAAAAGGTAAGACTAAACAGATTGTATTCTAGGGGCAGAGCTGCGTACGGATCTATTCAAAACTTGGGTAAAGCGAGTGGTTTATCAAAAAAGAAAGTAGAAAAGTTTTTACAAACCAAGACATCGTATACAAAATTTGGTCCACCAATCAGGTCTTTCCGAAGACTTCAAGCGTTTTCTAAATATATCAATGAAATCTGGTGTAGGGACTTGGCTTTTGTAGACAAGTTAGCTAGTCAAAACAATGGAGTCAAGTATTTATTAGTTGCAGTTGCTGTAGATAATGTATCGAGATTTATCAGAGTTCAAACAATGAAAACAAAGTATGCCAAAGACACTTTACAAGCTTTTAGAAAAATGATTTCTCGAAAAAGACTCCTGAAAAACTTTGGGTTGATAAAGGAAGAGAATATGGGGGAATTTTTAAAAAATTTTGCAAGGGGAAAGACATTGAAGTTTTACTCAACAATGAGTGAAAGAAAAGCTGCATTTGCAGAGAGAGCAATTCAATCTTTAAAACATATAATATATCGTTACATTGAAGATCATGGTGAAAAATTTGTCCAAAAATTGCAGCAATTTGTTTCTACATTGAACTGTCGCAAAAATCGATCAATTGGAAAATCTCCCAGAGATGTGAAAAACAGTGATTTTTTATCAATATTGTATAACAAATCATTCAAGAAATATACTAAACCAAAATTCAAAATTGGTGATAGAGTTAGAATTTCGAAAAATGATATTCCGTTCCGAAAAGGATACAAGCCGCAGTTTTCAGATGAAATTTTTGAAATTTCGGCAATATCTACAAAAAAACCTCCAACATACATCATGAAAGATCTCGAAAAAGAAGAAATTCTGGGAAAGTTTTATGAAAAAGAGCTGAGAAAATGTTCAGATTAGTGGTAAGTCATTTTTTAAATTGAGTTTCTATCGATCAGTTGTCATGGATTCTTTTACTTTTGAGCTAGTTTCTAATGCTTCTTTTAATTGTTATCCGAATAACAGTCTTAGTTCTTTTACAAATTTTCTACCGGAACAAATACATTGAAAAAGAGAATGGGAGGTTGCTATTTCAGAAATATCGTACCCTTCTTTGTACCAAAACGTTACAGAGGGAAAGTTTACTTTCGTAGATGGACGAGAAAGTCCTGAGGAGAAAAGAAATATTCAACCGATGCATGTTGAACCTGGATTATATCCAAGTATTGTTGATATAGTTGTAGCCATGAATGACAAAGTTCGAAAACGTTTAGGCGCACAAAAATATGAATAGAACGGAATTTATCTATCAGTAGATAAGATTACACAAAAAAATGCCATTCATTTACCTGAGGATCAATCAGTGTTTATAATTCAAAGTGCTGATTTCAGCCACATTTTTGGTTGTGATTTAGAACAAAATCAGACAGGTGTTGTAATGAAAAGAGAAGGACCACATTATCCTCAGTATTCTTACGACATTATAAGAATACATTCCTTAATGATTTATAGTGATATCATAGAATATAATATAGTAGGCGATACAAAAATTCCATTACTGCGTTGTATTCCTTTCATTTCCAAAGTAAAAAAATGGAGACATACTATCTACAGGACAGTACATGAACTATCAATCCTTCACAAATCTACAATTTAAAAAATTATTAAAAAATTCTTTCCACAGCATAAAAAAAGAACTAAGGGATACTACAGGTGAAAAAATTCCTTTTGTGTCCGTAGGAATTACACGAGCTGTACTCTTGTTTCGCAAGATTTCGGATAATGATTTTCGATTTATACTTCATACGAAATGGTTGCTCAAAATTCAGCTAATTTTCCTATTTTTCGTGGACATGCAAGACAATGTGGAAGAGATTTTGGTGCTCTTTCACAAACTTTTGGGAGAACTGCAATTCCCTTCATTAAAAAATATATAGTCCCAGTTGCAAAAAGAATCGGAGCAGATTTATTTGAAGTTGCCGCTCCAGAGATTGGAGAAGTTGTCAGTGGACGAAAAAAACTCAAAACGTTTGCAAAAGATGTTGGAACAAAAATAGTTCGAAAACAGCTGGGAGGTGGAAAAAAGAAATCCAAGCGTAGAACAAGAAGAACCATTTCTCGAAAGAGTAGTTCAAAAATCAGTCGCTCTCGCAAAGACATTTTTTGACAAGATAAAATGAGTGTAAATCAAAGTAGTCATTTTCGGTACGTAGCGTTTACAAATTCTTCTTTGGAGATTTTTGATAAAGTCCCAGTTTTGGAAACAATTATGTCATCTTACACACAAGAAGTATTCCCCAGTACTTCTCTGGATGAAAGCAGTATTGAGTTTGAATTTGAAACGGATCGTAATCTCTACTTGGATATGCGTGATACCCATCTTAGCTTAAAGCATCAACTATTCAAAGGAAGATTGTTTGATGCTTTCAAAAAAGAAAAAGCAGAACATAAAGCAAAATCGGAGGAACATTCAGATGAGGAACCACAAACTTACTTAACTTATGTAGACAATCTACTACATTCTCTATTCTCCAACTGTGAAGTTTATTTTAAAAATACAATGGTTTACAATGCCAATGGGTTATATCCTCATAAAGCACAGATATCGAACGAATTCAACTCGTCAGCAGTGAGTAATAAAGGAATTCTTGCTTGTCATGGATACAGTTTTGAGGATAATCCTGATGCATTTGATATGTATCCATTCACTGATAGAGCAAATTCCTTGGGAACAGGGATAACTTTTTCTTTCTATGGGAGGCTCGCCATTGATTTGTTTACTTGCGAAAAACTGTTCCTACCAAATACCAAAGTTCGAATTAAACTTATTCGAGCTAGACCTAATTTTTACATGTTATCTGATAATCCAAATGTCAGTCTGAAAATAGTTGATTGTTCACTGTTTACAAGAAGAATTTTAGTAGCTGAACCTTATCATCAATTTTTGCAATGGAATCTGGAAAGTAAAACCTGCTCATTACAATTACATGGAAACTATAGCAAGAAGCTTTATCATTCCATCTCGTCAAAACCAGTTTTTTCAGGAAAATGTTTTCAATAATGCCCCATTCAGAAGGATAGCTGTTGCAATGAATACAAATTCGGCTGTTGCGGGTTCTTTTCATGAAAATCTTTTCAATTATCAACAATTTCATTTGAGAGAGCTTAGAATTATTCGGGGTGGAAGAGCAATTATTTCATTAGATACAACTTCTCCTTGTCGACCCTATGTTACAACAATGAAAGCAATGCAGTTTAACAAGGATTTTCCAGCTCTTCCTATAGAAGATTTTCAAAATCACTATATTCTAGTTTTCGACTTGACTTCACTACAGGATGCCGCTGAACACTTGCATTATCCAGAACTTAGTGGAGAAAGCTTGAGATTAAAAATGTTTTTCCAATTTCCCTTGGAGCAAGTAACGGAAGTGATAGTCTTGGGAGAAAGACTATCAAATATTCAATTGACAAATTCGGAACAGTCGCTAAAAATGTTTAATTTTTTTGAGTTTTCAGGTTCCTATAAAAATGTTGTAACTTTTTTGGGACTTTTCTTTGTTATTATCTCTGTACTATCTATATTGTTTTTCTTCAGACCTAAAGCTCCAGAACAAATAGAGAAGAAATGCTGTTTAGTTGAAAACCCGAGACACTTCTTCAACCTAGGCTGTAAAACAGTATTCAATAAACTTTGCCCACTATATAAGGCTTGTGTATGGGACTTTGTTGATTCAATTCCTAAATGTGTGTAAGTCATTATTCTTTCTTTTTTTTTAACCTAAAGTACACTATCAAACTATCAATTTCATTTTTAGCTGTAAACCAGCCTACCATTGCAAAGATGGATAACTTTTCACTTTTGCAAATTATTGAAAGAATTCCAGAGCTCAGGTTCAAGTACATGGGATCATACCCTTCTGATACAGTACCTCAATTAACAAAATACTTTTTGCAATTATTAACTCAGCCCCAAGCAAAGATAGAGGAGAACACTGGATTATGATTGCTCGACTGGATAAAAGCTACTACTTTGCAGATTCTTTGGGAAGAACTTACCCCTTTTTGACGAAAAAGTTTTGACGAATGGTTCCTCGAAAGCTACGCAATTTATTCAGCTTTTCTCCTTTTTAATTTCTTCCAAAAGAAAATAACTTGAATAATGTTCATGATGGGTATGTTTTGAATTTTATCAGTAATTTTATGTAAAAGTGCATTTTTTTTTGTAAGTGTAAATTTTTGCAGTAATTTTACTATACGATGTAGTGAATTGTTTGATTATTTATGTAATTTAACTTTTTAAATTCTTTTAATTTTTTTACGAAAAGCATCTTAGCAACTAACCCTTTGATGAAATACGGAGAATGATGATGGATTATGGATGTTGTAGTCCTCCAATTGAAAGAATTAACGATAGAGTAGATAAATTTACGAAAATTGTAACCAACTTCTAGTAAATTGTATAATTTTCTTATAAATTTACTCCGAGAAAGATGAAAAAATTATTACACAAAAATATCAGAACCAAAAAACAATATGATACTATGTTTTTCTCAGTGTAAACTTTTACCGTGGCTGAGCAGTTGATAAATTTGGATGATAATTTTTTGGAAAATTTGGAAATTTCAAAAAAAATTTTAAAGATTAAAGACAAAGTGATGAAAGAGAACTGAAATGAATCGTAGCTAGATAGATGACAGAATAAATAAACAAGTTGAGATAAAAATAAGTGAGATAATTATGTGAAAAAAGATAAAATAAATCTTAAAATTAATAAGTGTAATGAACCTGTCATCCGTTCTCCTGATAACCTGGGGGAAAAAGATTAAGTGGGATATAAAAGTAATCAACCGTGAGGAGCTGTCAAGGTTCCCCTGATATCCCGTGGAGCGGAATAACTAACCTGTCAAAGATTATCCCCTCTTGACAATTTTCCCCAGATAACCTGAGGGAAAATAAATAACATGAAATGAGAATTTAAAAAGATTCTTTCGAGAAAAAAAATTTTCTGTGATATATTAGTTTATGATCCCATACTCTAAATCGAAGTTTAATTTTTGTCAAAACTTACCATCTGAAACTTACCATCCAAGAACTTTTCTTCGATTTTTTAATATAAAAATGTTTTTTCAAGCTAAAAATGTATTTGCAAGTAAAACTTAAAAAATTTTCAAAAAGTTGTTCTGATTGATCCAAGGGAAACCTCGATGATCAGTTGATAAAAGTGAAATAAAGTTTTATTTTAAGTTAAATTAAAGATCCAAGGGGAGCCTAGATGATCTGTTTTTAAAGGAATATTAAATTATCAAAAGGCAAGAAAAGCCTCCTTAACTTTTTTATATGAAAGATTTAAGTTGAGGAAAAGTTATAGATTTAAAAATATTTCAATGGTTGAAGTTTTGAATGATGTTTGTTTTTGAAAAAATTTGGTTATTTTTTAGATGATGAAGCGGCGATGAAAAAAAATGGTTCCTTGAGAAGCAGGAAACTTTTTATAAAATTAATAAAACTAACTTTAAAACTCCCTACTAACTAATTTTTGTATTTAATTTTCAATAAAAATTAATTTTACAAAAACTTTCAAAACTAAAGTACCGCAGAGTTTGGAAGAAACGACTTGTGTACCATTTTATCAGTCGTTATTTTCGTTATATAAAGTAGCTATGAACCACCAATTAAGTTTTCGAAGAAGTCAAATGTTTCTTCAAACAAAATAAATTTCATGTCAAAAAATGAAAACCTAAATTTTTTGCATAGAGGATTCTCAAGGCATATACATTTTGCGGTTTGCGTCGTACTATCAGGTAGTTTTTTGGACCGTCGTTTTTTGTTCAATACCTGGTATTTCTCCTATTGTTTCGAATATTGGTGTAGATTCATTGAAATGTAGATACATATCAATTAAATTGTCTATTCCATCTAACATTTTGCATTTTTGCAATTCTGGTCTTTTTCTAATCCTAATTTGCTAATTTCAAGTTAGTTAGGGTCTTGTTCGAGATTTGATGAGTTTATGCTAGAGTTAGCTTACTTATAGAGTAATTTCAGATAAGGTACACCGTCTGTTCGTCACGTTATCTTAATTGCGGCCGGATAGATTCGTGCAACTTTTTAGTCTAATACTAATCTTAGTCTTACTCTTATATCTTCTAGTAGTAGATCTATCTCAAGAGATCTAGTAAGAGATCTATACTGTAATTTGCTAGTTAGTTTTGGAGCTTGTCCATAAGGAGAGCAACTGTAGTCTATGATTTTTTCAAATTGTTCTGGTGCTGAAATTACAAGTAGTTTCAGCAATAAAAATAATTTTCAGTGTTGTTGATTAAATACTATGGGTTAGTTAGTAAAATTTTATAGAGATCAACCCATCCCCCCATCCCAAACGGTTTTGTCCCAACACATACCACTACTATGAATCAGTATGAGAAGTGGGAGAATTTTTTGGATATATTATATCAATAAACCTCGTCTGTTTGTGGTGTTTTGATTTTGAAGTTAAGAAAATTTTTAAAAAAGTTTGAACACCTTGTGGGTAGAACAATTAGCAAAAGCTCTGAAAAGGGCATGGAAATTAGACATAATGAGTTTTAGATGTCGACAAGTCGAGGGACTGAGCCTCAACGTTTTGAACTTCCTGGCTCACTTCACTCATGAAAGTTTCGTTTCTGATAAGCATTTCTTGCTCTTCATGAAACAGTTGATTTCGCATCTGACATATTGTGCACATAAAACAGCATGAACAGCTTGCTAATATATCTTTGCAAAGGTTTCCTTCAAGGTCAAATCGTTTCCTCAAACGAATCCGAAGCTTCAAAATAATTCCGAGAAACGTGAAGAATAAAAGAATACAGACTGGAACACCCTTATTTTTTTTGATCAATATTATAATGGTGTACTTGACTTATCAAAAATTATATACGTTACCTGATAATGGTATCAAGCGTTTGCGTTGTTGAGTTTATAGGTTTGAGTTTATAGATTTTTTAAAAATTTTGTTGGTTCTGAATTAGTCTTCATTTTCTGAATAGTATTATTGGTTTCTTGTGAATGGTTTGTTTTTTTTTTGTTGAAAAATTGGGTAACTTCCACCAAGATCTGTTGTAGTTAGTTCTTGGTCATTGAAGAAAATTGAGTGGAGGGCTTGTTGTGGTATCTGTAGGTTGTAATATTGTTCATGTGATTGATTTTGATGGCATGTGTACGGGGGTATTTTTATTGGTCTGTTTATATTGTTGTTCGCAAAAAAATCGTAGCTTTGATCTTAAAAAACTTTTTCTACTTAAAGGCTTTTGCTTGTTTGATTGTCGTGTTTTGGTCATTGGTCTAATGTTTGGTAGTCCATGTGTGAATTTTTTGTGACAACAGATGATTTCACGTTTGTTTGAATAGTTGTCTGTGGGAATGAAGTTTTTTGTAATGTGTGGTGTTGTAAGTGTAGGATGATTAGTAAACATGCTTTGTCGTGATGTTGTAGGCATTTATTCAACTACTTCCTCGTTAAAAAGGTGATGGGGTTTGAATCTTTTGTGGTATACAATTTTTGTTCCCTGAAGGGTTTCTTCTGTGTTGATAAATGTTGAATTGAAACTATTTCCTGTTCTTTTGTTGAACATTGAGTTATATTTTAAAGGTGTTGCATCAATAGTAAGTGGAGTAACTCTTACATGATCTTTGTGTACAGAAACAAAGATAATTGCTGCACTCAAAATGTCAGTGGTTGTATTAATGAATATTGGATGAGACCATTCAAGGTCCGAAACATAATCTGTTTGGTCGGCTATTACAGTTTCATTGTCTAAGATTTGCGGTCGAAAGTTTTTTCTTGTTATTGAAATGAAATCTAAATTTTGAACAGAATAATATACAAGAACATAGGACTTGTCGTAAGTCATGTCATTTTGCGATGTTTCATGACTAGTGAGGTTTTCACGAATTGTACCTAGAAATTTTGAGAAAAGATGAATTTCTTGTCTTACAGTTGAGTGTCGAGATGTCTGACGTGGTGATTCATTTGATGTTTCTTTTAATTCCAATATAGATATATAACTATAAATAATATGAAAAAAATCCTTTGTAAAGATTGAATTTGCTCTTTGTGAATTCTGTTATATATTGTTTATGTATTCTGCGAAGACTTTTGAGAATTCTAGATCTGTATCATCTGTTTATATTTGATGCAGTGTTTGATTTGGCTGTGATGGTGAAAAATCATAGGTGGATATTCTGTCGCTCATAATGTGATCATCTATTTGTCTTTTAATTCATTTTTCGGGAAATTCCTGTGTGCATGGACTACTTCCTTTTTCGAATAAATTTGCAATTAAGTTATTATAAAATTGTGCTTGTCATTGAACGGTATCAATTTGCGGATGGATGAAAAAGGAAAGTATTGGGTCATCGGCAAATTTTTTGTCGTATTGAATCATTTTTTGTCTTGTAGTACTGTTATTGTGTAACTTTTAATATGTCTTATTATTTGATTTCAATTATATATTCGTACCTATTTACGAATATATGATTTTGTTAATTCTACGTTTCCTTTTTCTCGATGATGGTGTTATAGATTCGGAGTCTGAATAATATTGTTTTCGTTAATTGGGTTGTTTTTATCTATCGAATCTTTTAGGCCCTGAAGTTCTTGTTTTGTTGTTGTATCTGATTCCAAAACTGCGTTAAGTGTTTTGATAAAATCTTCGTATTACAATTTGTTATTGTTTTGCTGTGATTGTCTCTTTCCGTGTTTGTCTTTTTGATCTAATATATCCTATTGTTTGCTTATGTCGTTTAATTACAAGATCATATCTTTCGTCTCTATCATATCTTTCGTTTTTCGGAGGTTAGAACTTTCACTTCTTAAACTGTTAGTTCTTACGGTTATTGTCTGGTTATTTAAACTTGCGGCATATATTGTCAAAGTTGCAGGGTTGGAGAGAGAGTAAATCATTTCGTTAGAATGATGTTGACTTTCTCGTGACTATGTTTTCTTTGTAAGAAAAATTTTCAAAATTTTACCTAGGGGTTTGATTTCTGATCAAGCGTTGCAGAATAGTAAATCAGAGCACATTGTTCAGTTTTGATTAGACCGTTAGATTTTATTTTAGAGCGCAGGAAAGTTTTAAGGGTTCTATCCTGGGTCATAGGAAGGGCTCAAGTGAAGGATGAGTAACCGAAGTTCATCACTGTTTATCTTAAATATAATGGTTAATTTTTCTAAAAGTTTCTATTAGTCTTGGGTTTTTTTGATAAGGGTCGGAGAGTAAATCGTTGTTTGACGTCGTTAGACATTTTAAATTATGAGGTAGGGAGAAAAAAACTGTTCTGATTGATCCAAGGGAAACCTCGATGATCAGTTGATAAAAGTGAAATAAAGTTTTATTTTAAGTTAAATTAAAGATCCAAGGGGAGCCTAGATGATCTGTTTTTAAAGGAAGTTTAAATTATCAAAAGGCAAGGAAAGCCTCCTTATTTTTTTTATATGAAAGATTTAAGTTGAGGAAAAGTTATAGATTTAAAATTATTTCAATAATTGAAGTTTTGAATGATGTTTGTTTTTGAATAAATTTGGTTATTTTTTAGATGATGAAGCGGCGATGAAAAAACATGGTTCCTTGAGAAGCAGGAAATTTTTTATAAAATTAATAAAACTAACTTTAAAACTCCCTACTAACTAATTTTTGTATTTAATTTTCAATAAAATTTAATTTTACAAAAAATTTCAAATCTAAAGTACCACAGAGTTTGAAAGAAACGACTTGTGTACCATTTTATCAGTCGTTATTATCGTTATATAAAAAAACTATAAAGCACCAAGTAAGGTTTCGAAGAAGTCAAATGTTTCTTCAAACAAAATAAATTTCATGTCAAAAAATGAAAATCTAAATTTACTGCATAGAGGATTCTCAAGGCATATACATTTTGCGATTTGCGTCGTACTATCAGGTAGTTTTTTGGACCGTCGTTTTTTGTTCAATACCTGGTATTTCTCCTATTGTTTCGAATATTGGTGTAGATTCATTGAAATGTAGATACATATCAATTAAATTGTCTATTCCATCTAACATTTTGCATTTTTGCAATTCTGGTCTTTTTCTAATCCTAATTTGCTAATTTCAAGTTAGTTAGGGTCTTGTTCGAGATTTGATGAGTTTATGCTAGAGTTAGCTTACTTATAGAGTAATTTCAGATAAGGTACACCGTCTGTTCGTCACGTTATCTTAATTGCGGCCGGATAGATTCGTGCAACTTTTTAGTCTAATACTAATCTTAGTCTTACTCTTATATCTTCTAGTAGTAGATCTATCTCAAGAGATCTAGTAAGAGATCTATACTGTAATTTGCTAGTTAGTTTTGGAGCTTGTCCATAAGGAGAGCAACTGTAGTCTATGATTTTTTCAAATTGTTCTGGTGCTGAAATTACAAGTAGTTTCAGCAATAAAAATAATTTTCAGTGTTGTTGATTAAATACTATGGGTTAGTTAGTAAAATTTTATAGAGATCAACCCATCCCCCCATCCCAAACGGTTTTGTCCCAACACATACCACTACTATGAATCAGTATGAGAAGTGGGAGAATTTTTTGGATATATTATATCAATAAACCTCGTCTGTTTGTGGTGTTTTGATTTTGAAGTTAAGAAAATTTTTAAAAAAGTTTGAACACCTTGTGGGTAGAACAATTAGCAAAAGCTCTGAAAAGGGCATGGAAATTAGACATAATGAGTTTTAGATGTCGACAAGTCGAGGGACTGAGCCTCAACGTTTTGAACTTCCTGGCTCACTTCACTCATGAAAGTTTCGTTTCTGACAAGCATTTCTTGCTCTTCATGAAACAGTTGATTTCGCATCTGACATATTGTGCACATAAAACAGCATGAACAGCTTGCTAATATATCTTTGCAAAGGTTTCCTTCAAGGTCAAATCGTTTCCTCAAACGAATCCCAAGCTTCAAAATAATTCCGAGAAACGTGAAGAATAAAAGAATACAGACTGCTAGTATTCCTCGTTTGATGAAAACTATCTCGTCTTCATCCAAATAATTGCGGACTTTCTTGCTGTCTTTGAGAGCAGGCATATAATTTGTAATAGTGAACAAAACAAGCATTGTTTTGAAAAAAGCTATGCCAAAAATTCCCAGGCATTTCAGTCGCAAATTTCTAGCGACTTCGAACACAGTCATGTATGGAAACGCCAGAGTAATAACATACCAGGGAACGTTCGCCAAGCAGTTGCAGATCCCAAATTTCCATTGTTTTGCCATTTTTATCGATTCTGTAGTTTATTTGCTTTGAATATTGGATAGATTTAATATAATAAGCTCAGTGTCTTGTGGTCTGCCAGGTTTCAGAAAACAATAAAGGTCAAATATTAGATTCATGAAACCAACTGTCGCAAGGTTTCAATACCAGTTACATCCAATACCACCTATTCGTGTTTACTTATCGAAGTAACTGTTTTGGGCATGATTGGCCTTTTAGTGTTAACATATAATTGCAACATAGGTTATTGGCATTTTGCAATTGAGATAGCAAAAAACATTCCACTCTGAATACTTTTTTTCCAGATGTTAGCAAAGTGTGTCAAAATGCCGACACTGCTTCTTGTGGTAAAGATTCTGCAAAACAGCACAGGCCACGAAACATTATACCAGATATCCGGGTCGACTAAAACTTCCATGAACGACCAAAATTTCCAAACCGTATCCCTAAACAAAAAACTTGTCATCAAATTCTATAAAAGTTCATAAATTCAGAAAATTATATGATATCTCTATGATAAACATTTTCCCAACCATGAAAATTGAATTATTTCTAACTTTTTTATAAACTTTAAATTGTGTTTTTTTTTAGTTTCGCTTTATATATTTTGTTTTGTTTGAAAACATATTAACCAAATTTTTAATCAAACAAGGAAGCTTTGATTTATAGTCTTTATGTCAAACTAGTAAAGCGAGCGAGTAGTTGTTATACTAGAAAAAGCTTTAGTAAAATTTTTTTGACTTCTAATCTTATTTCTTCTTTTGTTTTGAGATTGAATTTATTTAATGCAGCAGTAGCAAAATATGCCTAATACAGTAACATTTTCATGGTTCGTCCAGATCCTTTCACCTCAGCACTCAACAAAAACACAATTTAAACCAGGATACCGGTTTTAGTGCAATAGCTCAGAAAGTTCCGACCATAGTCTTTAAAAAACTACAAGCAAAATAGTTTATTTTTTAAATTTAGTGTAGTTTTATCAGCGCGGTGTGATAAAAGGATCTGACACAAAACTATAGTTTAGGCATATTCAATATTCGACAGTCATAT
>NC_087065.1:16017655-16035155 GCF_963678635.1 Symsagittifera roscoffensis | reverse complement strand
GAAATGTCGTTGCAACCGAAAGTCTCAAAGTGACTCAGTTGATCACAAAAAAACTTCAAAAAATCTATTTGCAAGCCCTCAGCGACACCGAAGTTCCAAAAGAAACTGACAAAACACAACAACAACAAAAAGTGTAGTATAAATTATTGCAATTGCTGTAGTGATCCTTCAAATTTTCAGCTATGAGTCTCTTGATTTGAAACCACGACTTCAATATAGCTTACTCTTTAGCAAAGTTCATCCTCATAATTGACACTCAAGGCATCGCCGGCCTGTTTTCTTTCACCTCCGAGCTGCAGTGAAACATGTTAGTAGAAAAGCTGCTTGAGCTTTTAAAACTACACCAGGGAGCTGATCGTCGGTCTATGTGACTTCACTAATTCACGCCAGCAAATTCAGAGATTTTTTTGGTTGGCCCCGAAGCAGCTCTTGCATCTGTAGCATGTTTTTGCATACTAACTGACTAATTCCGACATTTAACCCTTTTTTTACCTGTGCCCTAAACAAAACCCGCGTAGTTTACTAAACACAGCACATTATCTCAACGTTAGACTCCAAGCAGCTCTGTGTGGTACTCATGTTGCTGTTTTGTTTTTCAATTTCATAACCTTTTTCATACAACCGACTTTTTTTTTAACCGTTAGCAGAAAAATTGTTCGATTTGTTATTAAATGCGACATAACAGAGGATGTTTGTTTTTTTTGCAAATTTTGTAGAACTGTAGAGCACAGTAGTCATAATACTCAACGGAAACCCAGTTCGGGTAACTTCAATTCAGCCTGTGATGAAAGCCGAAGAACCCCCCTTCTTGCAATTCATCATCAACAACCACTAGGTTGGATGTATTTTCTTGTTGAGCTATTTTTGCTATTTCCTCGGATTTTCTCTCGGATAAAACTTGTCAGCACTGAAAGTTTTTGAACATCCAGTTTCTTGCAATTAAACCACCAATAGCGAGCGGTATGGACTAATTCATATTTTTTGAAGTTAAATCCTTAGTTAAGTCCAATTGTTTCATGACGTTATTATCCTACGCAACCTAAAAAGAAAATATTTTGCTCAAAAAATTAGCTTATAGAACGCTGAGAGCATTACCTCCTCAGAAAAGAGACTGATGGTTACCTTGAAAAAATTAAACCGGGTTGACCTCCATACACTGGAAATACTTATCATACAATTCCATACATCAAGTGTATGGAAAAATTCTTGCCATACAATTTTCGTACAATTTCGAAAAATGGTTAAAAAAAGATACAAACTAAATTCTGTGGCTGTTTGATTTTAGTAAAAACAGTCTGGTGATGGAAAAACTGAGGTTTTTGTTTTTTGAAAAAAAAGCTTATTATACAATTCCCATATATGGAAATTGTTTGACTAACATTTTTTTTGATGGCGACACAAAATTTTTTACAAGTAAATTTGAAATTGGCCCAAAATTTTTATATATATATATATTTTTTTTCAACTGCAAATCGAATTTTCTATTCAAAAAAATCATTTCCAAAAAACTTTGCATGCAAACTTAATTTTTGTGTGCATAACTTAGTCCTGAATACACCAATTTTGAAAAGTTTTCCTTTTCGTTTAATAACTTTTTTCAAAAACCGTAAAAGCTCCCATTTTTTTCTATGGCCTTTTTATGTATGCCTTGATCAATGTCTGTTATTTTAAAAATTCAAATTTTAAAAATAATCATCGTTAAAAATTTTGCCAAAATTTAAAAGCTTTTAACTTTCGTTATATCATTTGTGAAAAACAGCAAGACAATTAAATCGTTTTCGATGCATAACAAATATTTGCAGAAATTAATTTTAGGAAAAAAAAATTTCGTTAACGTAAAAATACTTGTCATATAAATCTCATATATGGAAAAATGCTGATCTTAGAGGTTTCATACAAATTTTTGTACGTATGGAATTTTTTGAAATTATATGGCAAGAAATTTTTCAAGTATGGAAATTGTATGATAAGAAGTTTTTGTCAACACATAACTAATTATTGAGCTCTCTGGTTAATACCAGATATCGTTGGAGTCCAACATGAAATTTCACTTAGTTTTGGTGGTGTTTCAAACCTCCAAAACCGCAGCTCAAAATGTCCTAAAAGCCACTCAAACAGTTCTTACAAAGCAAGTAAACTCACCCAGCAGTTATCAGATTGGAATCGAACCTGCATTCTCTAAGAATTCATATCAGCTCTGTTTTTTGTCAAAATGATCTCCGAAACACCCATTCTCTTACATGGACGTTATTTTACCCAATTCCATAAACTAAGTAAGCATGGAAAAATACTTTATTTCACAAAATTCCATAAACTAAGTCTGAAAAAAAACTGGTCATACAAGTTTCATACATTTTGCTAAAATGGTGAGCTCGAAACTTGAAAGAATTTTTTTCTTGTTTTGGCCTAGAACGTTGGTGTATCGTACTAAGCAAAAACGAAAAACATTTGTCAAAAAAATTGCTATTCATTAATTTTTATGTATGGAAATTGTATGACTTGCATTTTGAGCGGCGAAAAAAAAACGCAAGTAATTTTGAAATTGCGCCAAAATCTTTTTTTTTTGCTTTTTTTATCCGCAAATCGAATTTTGCACTAAAAAAACATTTTCCCAAAAAAAAGAAAATTTGCGTGCAAAATTTAATTGTTCATTAGGATAAAAATGTCCTGGATACACAAAATTGGCTTTTGTTCCGTTTTTCTACATGACTTTTTCAAAAACGCTAAAAGTCTTATTTTTTTGTACGGCATGTTAATGTATGCCTCAATCAATGTCTGATAGTTCAAAAGTTCAAACTTTGAAAAATTTCATTTTTGCCAAATGTTAAGAATTTGATGATTTCTGATACAATTCAGGTCATTTCCGATGCATTGTAATTGCGAGACAATGAAACCTTTGGTGACTCTAGTGTTGAGTAAACCATGGTTCTTGTCAGTTGTGTTTGGTTACAAACATTTCGAAAAACTTCGAGATAATAATTTTTTTTTTGGTTTATGGAAAATTACAAGTCAAACAATTTCTATAAATGAAAAATCACTATACAGAGATCTTTCATGCATTTTTCTGTACGTAAGGAACTGCATGAAAAGTGTATGATTAGCATTTTTCCATTTAAGAAAATTGTACGAGCAGCATTTTTGGTCAACCCGGGCTAGCCAATTATGCCTTAATATATTAAATTTCGGCCATAGTAGTCATATGAAACTAAATTCAGTATTTGCTTGACCAAAGCTTACGCATTTTTCTTTTGCTACACTATCGCGTAAAATTATGCCCTCATCTTCGTACCTTTTATTTTTCCTTCATTTATATCAAATCCACTATGACTATCTGACTAAAAATAACTATGACAGCAATCTAAGAAGCAACAGGAAAACGAAAACACCGAGCGGAACAACTTCGTAGTGACAACTCTTAGGAAAATAAATAAGCTTAAGCAGACATCACAAGCAACCAAATCACATGGGAAGGAAAAAAACTAGCCATTCTTTTTACTTTAGCAGATATCAAACCAGCAATAATAGCAGCCATCTCAAATGGTCAATGAACAACTAATGATTCATTACTCAATCATTACTCTGCAGACTTCAACATGCAGATAAACGCCAAAACAAATGAGAGGAAGTTATCAGAACAACTCAAAATATTTATCTCGACACCCAATTAATCTCATATTGACAGCCGACGACGTCAGACACCAGCACAGACAGTGTGCAAATCTGAGCTTAACAACTGAAGGTAACACTACAAGCAGCCCTCAACGTTGATGACTTCATCATAGACGTCCTATAGGGAAGTCACATTGTCAACAGACGAAGCTCATCAAAATCTACTACGTATTTAAAACTATTTACCCTAGGACACATGTCCCAACCGTCACAACCGATTAAGTTCATATCGACAGTCGATGTCATATCAGCACAAAAAGTCGATGTCAAACCCCAAACAATCGTCAAAAGCCTACGATTTCAGTATATATTATGACGACAATTAGGTTGACAGAAAATTACACTAACCAGTATCATCTAGGTAAATATAGCAAAAGACTTAGACACTAGCCCCAACTTTCTTACCAATTTTTTCATTTTTTTTTCATTGCAAAATCAGGACACCTGTGCAGAGAAAAATTTCATGCTCAGTCGTCTTTAACATAGTGCAAAACTCAGAGCGTCATTCAGGAGCAGATAAAACCACTACCGCTTATATATACATCCGGGTTGGCAAAAAACACCTATCATGCACTTTCATACTAGAGAAAAAATGCTTGCCATGTAATTTCATATAATTTCAAGGACTGAAAAAATTGTATGAAAAGAGCAAAAAAAAGCATTTTTTCCATGTTATCAAATTTCATAATAAGCATTTTTTGCCACATTCTTGAAAAAAAATATTAAGTTTTTTGCCATCCATATTATCACAAAAATTTTATGAAAATAGCATAAGCAATTCTTAGTACTGTGAAAATGTATGATAAGCATTTTTTCCAGAAATGAAAATAGAAAAATTTTGTTTTTAAATTTTTGTTTCCTCTGAAACACGCTAGCCAAGGATTTTTGGTCATAAGAAAACACAAAGTGTAACTGGCAGTTACCACGCGGAAGAAATGCATTTGGTGAAAATAGCCATGTAAGGTAACGTTAACTTTTTTACACAGAATTATATACCAAAATGAAACTTTTTCTTAAAGCTAGAAAACTATTACTCACAAAAATTTGTTATTTCAGAACAGAAGCCTGTTTGTTTACAAAGCTATGTTTATCTTAACATATGAAAACGCATAGAAGTAATTGTGTTTATAAAAAACACTTGCTTGTGATTTTTGTTTTCTTTTGGGTAAAAAAATCAACGCGCATTACGTTATGGACAGAAAACGTCAAAACTTGCATCTAATTTTTGCAAACTGTTTTTTTAATCACAGAAACAGGTTTGCAATAAAAATTCAGAAAAAAACTTACTTCCTATTTATTTTTTTTTGAAAAATTCAAATCAGGCATTTTTCATAGATGAAATTGAATAACAAGCGATTCTAACTCAAAGTTAATCTCATGTAATCAAAACTGGCACCAATTTATTTTGTTTGAGAACCAATTTAAGCTAACTTCTCAAAGAACAACTTCGGTTGAAAAAATGTTTCTTGTATAATTATCTTCTATGAAAAGTCTCTGGTAAAAATTTTTTTCCAATGACTCCAAGTATGAAATTGTATAATCGGCATTTTTCTTGTTCAACCCGGGCAACGACCTCAAGGATAAAATCTTGTCCAGATTTGTGATATACACAGTTGTTACACAAATTTCCGGATCGAGTTAAGCTAAGTACTTTGAAGTGGCAGTTTTACACAAATTTGAAATCAATCACTTTGATGTTCACAGTTTTATTTCAAAGATATTCCTAAGAGAGCTCATCAGAGTGTTTTGAATGGAATGGTCAAAATTTGGCGATGTTTTTGGCGAAATATCAACTCTTTTAAGCCCTTCAGTTTGAAACTTAGCTGGAAGATTTTCAGAAGAATTGATATGGTGCGTTTTGTTTTGCGAAATTGAGGCCCAAAATTTTTCCCCAAAAAAGGAACAGTTTTGGCTTTTTTTGGTCAACTAAATTTTAAGCCATAACTACTGGGTCAATCACTGACACAAGTAAATCAACGTGAGCTTTTTACTTTGCCCAACAAATTTAAGAATTGTTCACTCTCCAAAAAGACTTATAAATTAGTTTAATTTTGTTTCATGGAAAAAAGATGATCTTAACTATATAAAACACTAACTTTTTTAAAAGAAAAACAACTTTTAATTATTTCGCGCTGTTTTTGGAGACTAAACCCTCAATAAAGTTTGTTGGACTACGTAAAAGGTTTACGTTGATATAGCTATAACAGTTATCAACCCAGTAGTTATGGCGTTATTACTGGTACTAAAAACAGCCAAAACTGATCCATTTTTGGGGCCCGAATTTCGGGCCCGAATTTGGCAAAACAAATTGCAACATATCATTTCTGCTGATATTTTCTAAGCAAGTTTTGTTTTCATCATTTTCTTACCTAAAATCAACTATATAAATGCGTTTTTTCTGATAATTGACATCAGCACTGTAGTGACTAATAACTGCTGCAGAGGCGTAGTTAAAATTTCGCGAAATTTGGGTTTCAATTGTTGGCTTTTTTAAAACATACCTGCTCTCTCTTATGTACAATGTTTTCTTACTTGCCGTGCCGGGTCAAGATTCTGCTCGAAAACCACCTAAGATTTGAACAGTTTGAGCGGTTTTCCAGCAATATTTGAATGGTTTGAGCGACTTGAGTATTTTAGTTTGAGCGTTTTTTTAATAAAAATTCTATGACTTGCTAACAAAATCTCATCTTGCTTTCAAAAACCGCTTGAAAGCCGCTCATTTCCTGTAGCGGTTTCTGAAAGGTTTTTCAGGTAAGATTTGAACAGTTTTTGTCGTTAAACCATTCAAAAACCGATTAAACATTTGTGAAAAACTGCTCAAAAATCGCGCAAACTTTTGAAGTAAAATTTTGAGCGCAATCGTCTCAAGAACCAGCCAAATCGCTCAAGTCTTCCTTTTAATTAGGAGAAAACTCTCGACTCGGTTTCTACAATGAAGACCTAACTGCTCTACAATGAATTTGGTTTTTCTCGGTAAGTGTTTTCTTAACAATTGATTTAAGCACTTGGAACCTGCAATTTAGTGATTTTACTTTGGGAGCTGTCCCAGATATTTTGTTGCAGTTTACGTGAAGAATATTAAAAAGTTCTAGCAGTTCGTTTAGAAAGGATAAGATTTTCCGTCAGTGGCCGGTACGAAAGCATCCCGCTCATACTATTTATATCTGCACGTATTGTAGCTTTAACGCCAGTACCCACAAACACGTTTTGTAACGGTTATACTCCGCTGCAATGGGAGTTTTTGAAATGCAGGGCCACTTATTTTCTGGAGCAAAATTGCTGAAAACCGATGTCCTGAGATAATATAAAGTAGAAGGTATTAGGTCTCGACGTACTATGTAAGAGTTCGGTTAAAAAAACTCGACCTTTTGTAAGCCACGACAGAGAATGATGTAGTTCTGGCGGAGTGCCCGGCAGAAATTTTTTCATTTGACTTTTTTTCGTACTGAACTCTTTGTCTAATACTTTAAGCATTAGAGCAACCGAAATAGAATCGAGAAACAGTATATAGGACCTACCAACAAATGCTGCTATGTTTTGCTCTAGGTTCAACAACCTTGAATTGAAATTCACTAACTTGCATTAAAGTCTACAATTTATTCTTAACTAATCTTAAACCGTCGGTTACAGACATAAATACATCCGACTCCAGAAAACAAAACAAAAGCAAACTCTTCAGTCAGTAGAATCCACCGATTTTCCGGTTCCTTGAAATTTTTGAAAAACGGGTGTCCTTAAACCGAAATTATATTTTATATATGTACCTAAATGCTGAAATATTTTCAACGTGACAGTACATTGGAACTTCAATTTTATCAGGCATAGTTTTTTCAATTTATTGCAATTTGAAACCAAGTGTCAAATTTCAGTTCATAAATGAGGACGGTAATGTTTTTTTTCGATTTTGCCACAATCGAGATTATGTCCTTAAATGAGATTGTTCAAATAGACAAAATTATGTTTGAGAATAACTGAAAAATGATGTATTAAGAAGAAAGACGTCAGTTAGCTGAAAAAATGACTGCTAGAGCATCGGTTGACAATCTTCAGCAATTGAGTTTAATTCCTCCTGGTAGAATCTCAGTTGAAAACTTTTCACAACTAGTTCTGATGTAATTGTTTTTTTATGTCATCCAAACAATTGACAAAGCTTTTAAAAATAATTTGAAACCATTAATTTGTCAAAATTTGCAATCAGTTGGTGTTTTTCTGCATTTGAGAACAAGATTTTCAATTTCAGTGAACATAAGCATAGACTTTCTTCAAACAAAATTTTTCAATTGAGCCGAACATTAAATGAGTTTTCAAGCATGTCTCTGAGACTTAATCAGCTTTTTTTCTTGTTTGATTTTGTTTCGACCATTCAAAATGGGGAGGTACTTTGCAATCGGTTGCGTTTTAGTTTCTTATCTTTTTTCGTTTTTTACTCAAAATCAGGTAGTTCACCATTAAGTCACCACAAACAATAATCAGAATGATTTGAGTGATGGAACCGATTTGAATTCTTTGAGCAGTGATTGGAATGGCATGAAAAAAGTTTTAAGAAACGACCCAATGTTCAGAAAACTGGTTTCGTAATTTCTGATTTTTACTCCTTTTTTGAGCGATTAAAGCACGGCTCAGCGCTGCCTTCAAAAAGTTCGATCGATATTGATTAGGTGAAAAATCCAGCTTTAAACCAGCTTTGTCTCATTTTTCTTATGCATGTGGTCGGAACATTCTGTGCTAGTTGAACTGCAAGCGACTTTCCTCGTTCCAAATTTTGTATTCACTGGAGATAAAACTAATCTCCCAAAGTATTTCTCCTTAAAATTAAAGTTTAAACCAGACAACTCGTATCAGGGCGAAGAGTTGAATGTTCCGACTGCTTTTTGATGTCTATGGAGTAATGTTTGTTTTTTAAAAAAATGATAATAATTTCCATAAAAACAAAAAAATTTTCAATTATTTCGGGGTTTTTTGAAAAAACAAAACGATACAACTCGCTTGTGGCAAAGTAGTTAATAGACCAAATTACAAGCTCCGATTCAGTTTGTACAAATTTCTAACACAGAGAAAATTTTCGCTTACGGGTTCTTGACAAAAATACCGGACGTCAATTGGCCATATTTTTGCGAAAAATTATCCCCGTTGAAACATCTTTTTAAATTTAAGCTCGAGACAACAATACAATTTGAATTTTATAATGATTTTTGTAAGATGAAAAAAAAATTTATGGAAAATTATCCCAGTTGAAACATCTTTTTAAATTTGACCTCAACCCACAGTATGATTTTGAATGATTTTTTAAATAAAAATACTCGGTCAAAAATGGCTAGTTAGAAACTCAAGATTTGTCTGGAGAAAAAAGTCATGACGAGCACATATATTTCGTCATTATCTTCGAAAGTCGGGACAACCAGATTTGAGATTGGCTAATAGTGGATAGATTTTTTGAAAACGATAAATTGGATGCCTAATATCTGGCTGTAGTATCTATAGCAAAATCTTAGTTAGTGAAATCCCTCTATATTTATTTCATTTTGCGCAAGCGAAGGCGTTCGTCTCGTTTTGAGAATCTGTTATTTCAACAAATGCATGCTAGTTGTCACTGAATTCAACTGTTTCATTTCGGTTCAATCAAAACTCGAGAACAACCCGCTTGACCACCTCAGTTATGCGCGAGCACCTACATACGGTCGAGCACAATATTTTAGTCGAGACATCCCAGAAATAGCATGCTGGGGCCGAGCACGGTCGGGCACATTTTTTCGGTCGAGCACATTTTTTTGGTCGAGCACGGTCAAACATATATTGCTTGGGTAGAGTACATTCGAACATGGTTGAGCACTTGGGTCGATCACGCTCGAGTACGGTCGAGTATGGTTCAAACATACCGAGTTTCAATCTAGACGGACACAATATATCGAATTAGGTCGAGGCTGTCAAAAAATGAAGAACAGCTCGACTCAAGAACAGCTCGATTTTTCAAAAGGTGCATTACGAGGCCAAAATGAGAACTGGATAGGCGCACAGTTTTGCATCTGAATGCTCCTGGATTCCAGACACAATTTTTTAGACATGTCAACTTTTTGCCGGAACAATAAAAAAACGAAAGAATAAAAGGAGAACAAATAAAGCGTCCTTGTTGCGAAATCCACTTGCAATTCACAAAATACGCTGTTTGGCATTTTGATGTGGAGACAAACCACACAGTGAAATAAAAAACAAGCAAGGCTTAACTTATGAGAGAGGAATGTGGTAACAACTCTCAAAATAATATGTCAAATCAACTTCATAGTAATGGGTAGACCACTACTATGTTTTACTTTTATCTTACTGTAGTTTCCAAATGATTAACTGAAATGAAAAAATCCGCCCGCCCGCGAAAATCAATCTGAGAGGTATGGACTGTTCAGTAATTAATTTTAAATATAGCTTAGATTTATACCAAAGTTCTATTAGAGAAAGTTGAGGTGATGTTACTATGAACGGTGAAAATTTTGAAAAATATTTGAGTATAGTGCATGTAATAAATTTATTAGCAATGAGGCATATCATATTCATTTCATTTTCAATCAATTGTGCACGCTATTCACATAACTTTTGTAATAAAATTACGCTGCCTGATGAATTGTTGTTCAGACATTCAAACTTAGAATTTCTTTGGGCAAAATCTTTGGCTTTTGAAATAACTTATAAGACTGCTCTACGTATAACAAAGAAATAAAAACTGCCACCTATCGAAACATATCACCGAAATTGATTGAAGATACGAGTGCAAACAAAACCCTCGAAAAATAAACCAACCAAAACTGTTCAAATTATGTAAGCCAGCCGAAAAAGGTTATGATTTAAATAAAATTTGCATAACATTTGTGACTGTTACATAATTGTTGCATAACAATGATCTAGCACTTACGTGTTTTCAGCTGGATGATACTCCCTCTCACTGACAAAAATAGTTTAGGGTTATTTTCAATTGATTTTAAATCGGTTTTAAATGGATCTAAATTGATGAACAATGTACATTTTACGAACTAAAATTGTTTTTAAATCAATTTAAATTGATCTTTTCCAAGAAATGTTTATACAGGCAGTGTTCGGCGATCGAAATGCTAGTTTTGAACAAAAACTTTTCTACACCCCATTGAAAATAATGCCTTATAAATAAATACACAAATTAGCACTAGAGCTGTGTATTGAGAATCTTATTTTTGCTGAAATCTGATTGATCGACCATTCGACTAATTAATCCACTTAAAAATCTCCATCTCTCCTGAAAACGGAGATATTGTTAAGTAAATCTTATGTCTGAAAACCAGAGTGGATCTAGAATTTTCCCGATGGGGGGATTTTAAAAAAAAGTTTAGAAAATGTTGTCTACCTTTTTTTTGGATCCCTTTAACTATTTCACCCCCCTCCCCTCACCCTTTTAGGGTAATTTCTGAGCTCTCCCAAAGCACTATGAAGACTAATCCGACAAACATTTTTGCGCTGCAAGCAAATTTTTAGAAAAAAAACAGGCCAAAAAAGGCGTTTCTAGGCATGAAAACTAGGCCTGAAAAATTTTGATCAATAAGTTGCGTTTTTTTCGGCGCGCGCTCTCCCCTCAAAATTACTATAGATTTGCGCCCAGGGCGCCTTTAAAAAATTTAGGGTCAATCAGCCGAAAAAATGGATGTCTCAGAAAAGTACAAAGGAGACCTTTGGGTCAACAGATGGCCGAATCCCTAAGAAGAGGCGTCCGCTCGCCGCCCCTCCCCCCCCCCTCCCTCCGGCCACCTAAATCAGCTACTGCTAAAATGCAGAGAATCTCACAAAAAACCGCGTTAATTGCTTCCATGTTATTATTTCAAATTCTGCAGAAGGGGACAGTGTTTTTTGGGGTGGTTTTTGCGAATGAATTTGGTTAGAAAATTCAACAACATTTCTTACCGAATTCAAAATTTTTGAAGTCACTCCTCAAGAAAAGCGTGGATGCGCCCCTGTACCACCATTTACTTGTAAGTGAATAAAAAAGCAAATTCTTGACTTGGTATGTACACAATTCAATTGCTATGTATATTTTTTTCATATTCGCCCTCGTCGAATCAAATTGTTCTAACAAATTGTTTTTGGGTCAGATGTTTATTGTTTAAACTAAAAACTGAAAAAAGTCAAGTTAATTGTGACATTTTTTCTATGCGTGTTTTACCTGTGCCGTTTTGATTTAAGTTTGCACTTTCTTAAAGAAGTGCTTTTTAGAAGTTTCTTAGAGTTTAATCATTGCTTTTGAAAATGAATCCTAGTGAACAACGTTTCAGATTGATTGTTTCAATTTTGATCAAATGTTTCTGAGACATTGTTCTTAGAATCATAATTGGAGAGGTTGATGCCTAGCTATTTCCTTCCTATATAAAAATAGGTAATGATAAAAAATATCAATGAGGAGTCTTAAAATGTGGCGAAAAAACCAAAAGCATTAATATTTGTCTCTTCATGCGAGTGCTCATTAGAGGAAAAACTCGTGTGATCATCGAGCTGAAAATGATGATACTAACTAAGCTCCACTGACTTAACCCTCTCTATAATCATATATTTAAAAAAGTTAAACTCAGCTTTTATCAAAATCTGATCAGCGGAAAAATAAAGAGCTCTCCCAACCATTAACTAATCAAGCAATTGAGCAGACCAAATCCATCTCAAGCCCAAGAAATACAATTTTCCTCCTCCACTCTCTGATTCAGTCAGAAAAATAATGAGATGAAATTTTGTAAATACAATACATTTAGTTGATATCACATGGCTTGTTCACAATGAAGAGATAACTTAAGCAATCATAGGTTATAGTTATAGAATTTATTTATAAGTCAGTATGCGAGCCGAGCACCATTCCGCAGGAGGGGCAATAATGGGTCGCGTCTTGACACCCGCCAACGCAAAATGGGATCAGACAGCAGCCCAACCAGCATCCAAACAGGGCCAAACCCAGACAAAGGATCCAGGCAAGGGCTCCAGGGTTCATCTGGACTCGAGTGCTCACTTGTATCTGGCATTTAGGGCACGTAACCAGACAAGATACCCGACCCATTCGGCGGTTATTCACTTGGGCTAAAATTTCTTCCATATGATAAGAAGATAAAATAAGTTGTATTAAATAATTGATTGGTAGATGAGACGAAAAAGTAAATTAACGAACGATAAAATCATCAGACGAAAATTTATAATTCAATAATCCAAAACACGTCATTTTTTGAACTAAATATTCTGACTTTTAGCGGAGTTAATATCTACACGCTCCTCTAAATTCCTCTGCTTAGCCAAATTTGCATTATATGCTTCAAAAAACAAGATTGCAGTTTTTTATTAACCGCATGCTAAAAATGCGTTTTTACAAAATCATTTCATTTAATTGGACTTTATTGAAAAGGTAACATTATTGGGATGCAGAATTTAAACCAACAAGGTAGATTCAGGACTAATTTCTGAAGAGGATAAATAAGTAATAAGTCACCCGGAGAAAAAGGAGATTGCTTTTCCCAAAAGAATTCCCGGCTGACGTAATTTATTTTCCGAGAAGCTTATAGGCGCTGTGGCTCACATTGCTATGCACAGGCTCAAGTAACTGGGTAAATAGGACCAAAAAATGCAGTAAAAAGTGCGTGAAATTGTTCCTGTTATCGAAATTTATCGCAAATTCCGTTTGAAGTAAGCACGAGTTTGCATATCAAATTATGCTGCTCTCTCTCATTTCTTTAAGCCTGAACGCTTGAATTATATAATTTAATTTATACGAGGTTAAGTAGGTAACAAGATGACAAAAGAAAGTTGGGTTAATTTAGACAGTGTGACTGAAATCTTAAATAAAGGGAAGATCTAGTCAGCAGGATTATGCATACGACCAGAGGTTGATCTAGGTTTTTCTCGAGGAGGTATGGGCAGATTAAATAAAAAAATAAAAATGCAATTGGCCTTTTTAGGTGGACCAAATATAATTTCTGAGTTCTCTTAAAACACCATAAAGAGCGTATTTAAATTGCGTCGCGGGCAAGTTTGTTTCACCGTTTTTGGTTTCTTTTTTGAAGGTTTTGAACGAGGTCCCCCTCAAAATTGCAATGGAATAGCGCCGAAGAAAAATAAAAGAATATCAAAGGGGTAGCCATGGATGGATCTAGAATTTTCTCAAGGTGGCGGATTTTCAAAAAGAAATTGAAAATTTTTTTAACCTTTTTTTTGGTCGACCAAAATTTTCTTCTGAGCTCTCCGAAATCACTATAAAGACCCCGTTTTAACCAAATTTTCTGCGCCGCAGACAAATTTTTGAAACATTTTGACCAAAAAAATTGCGTTTTTTCGGCACGCGCTCCCCCCTCAAAGTTAGTCGATTTTGGCTCAAGGCGCCTTCAGAAAAACTTTAGGGTCAGTCAGCCAAAAATGGATATCTCAAAAAAGCACAAAAGGGGGACCCTTTGGGTCGGCAAGGGGTCAAATCCTTGAGGAGGGGAAGAAGGGCGTCTGAAACCCCCCTCCCCACCCGCTCCCCCGCTAAATCCACTGGTGGGGGTTGCAACCAGTTGCAACTTAGATGGGGGCTTTTGGTGCTATTGCACAGCCGGATCGCTCCCATCGGGAAATTAGCATTAATTGGCTCCGAATGTGATTTTATAACGAAATTAGGGTTGTTCGGGAAACGTTGATTGTCCCAAAAGTAACATCAAAGGGGGTATCATTCGGGCGGTGAATTCCATAAGAAGGGGCGTGTCCCCTCTTTAATCCGCCAGTGGTCGCATGCAAGGCCAGATTTAGGGGCGGAGGGGCGACGTCTATTTTCACAGAAATTTAAAACTCTCATCACCCAAAGGGTCCTTTGGTAGTGGTGAGGGTGTCAAATCTGTGTGGAAAGATTTATCAACACCCCGAACCTGAATCCGCCAATGCCTCGGACCACAGGAAGTCAAGGAGCACACGAAAAAAAAACAGGAAGTCAAAAGCAATATGTTGCAGAACTGCAGAGACTACTGAAAAGGGTTCAAATGCGAGCTGTGCTCTTTGCAAAAATAGACACTGCAATCACGCGCTGTAGCTATCAGGTAATTAACGTCTATAGCTGCCAGATTTTTTTCCTTGGAGCACCCAATAATTGTTAGGAGCAATGTATCTTCTGCTTTAATCTTCTCCGTGAAAAAAAAAACAAATCAGTAGCGTCATTTTGTACCTATGATCTTGGGTATTGTTTTAGGGAATCCTCTTTTGATGCAGGCCTTTGTTTTTTATAAATGATCTTTTGGTGCCCATAAAAATGCTAATTTAAATGGTGAGCTAACGCCAAAAAAAAACGTTTTTTTGCTGTCTAACTTTTTGGTCTAAAACTTGGAAACTGGTTCAAAAATGCTAATTTTTCTGTAGCAGAGACTTTTCTTTGGAAAATATTGTAATTCTATGGTTTTTGCAGTGTTCAAAAATAGAAACGGCTGACCTAGAAAAGAAGACAACATTTTTCAGTTTCGTGAACTGTTTTGTCGACTACACGCCACGCCTGCTTTTCTTTCACAAAACTTTTGTTCACACCAATACAATAAAAGAAAAGGTTTTTTCCTTACTTATGATGGTCTGGTTGACAACCGTCGGTTGTTGAGTCTGAACGGGCGGGGGTCCATATCCTTGTGGATGAGGGGGGTACTGAGGGTAAGGTGGGGGACCCCCTGCAGCCCCATAGTTCACGGGAGGGGGAGCATTTCCTCCAACTCCATAGCCTTGATTTGGCGCCTGGGGGTAGGGTGGGCTGGTATCGTATCCATATTGTTGTTGACCCTGGTTTGGGTTTGGTTGTGAAAATTTGTCACCAGCTGGTTCGTAATTAGGCGGCATGTCAGACATTTTAGTTTAACTTAGTTATAATAAATTCGATAAGGCGAATAAAGAAGGCACTTTTCAACTCAAAACACACAATAGTCTAAACTGAATAAAAGTGACCAAGGAGTTTATTGTTATATTTGGGCAACTAAGATGCAAATGTGGGTACAGCTTAGACACAAAGCCATGTAAAGGTTTAATTGCTTAGATTTGATCTTTGTTGATCAACTTCAATGACGTCAAATAGCATCTAAACATCTAAAGCGAACAAAATTGACAAATTTGGAAAGTTTATATTCCGTTTCAAAGTGTCGAAGCCTATGTAAAACGCATGGCTGGTACAAAATTAAGTTTGAAGCCAATGAATACCAATTGAATTTTAAAGATACCCATTCGTGGCACTCCTGATGAAATTGCTCTTTCTCTCTCCTTCATATCAATTTTATCGTAGCTTTCTTTAAAAATTACAACAAAGCCACAAAAAAGTTTAATTTGAAAAAATTCCCACCAAACCCAAGTTAACATCCTCCCCCTAAACGGATATGTGAGGTGGGGGGGGGGGGGGGATTTTTCAAAAAGGAAGTGGTTTTGCCTTAAGATGCTGAAGTTTATTTGAAATATTTCTCACGAGCTAATTGGGTGGGGGAGGGGGCGGATTCATTCTAATATTCTGAACATTAGTTTGCTCTAATTAAAGTTTCCTGAAATCAATACGTAAAAAAATTGCGTATGATGTTATGCTATGAAAAAGATATGAAGAGAGGTGCTGATTGGGTTATTTTGTGAAATCAAAAACTTGAAAATTCTAAAAATTACCGCAAAAGTTTTCCAATAAATGTTTGACATTTTTTTCAATTTTTTTTTTCAAAAATTGTTTATCAATTGATCTACTTTAAAATGACTCCCATTAAATCCTAATTTTTAAAAACTCTTTCTGATTTTTTATTACAATATAAAAAAAACGACACCAATTTGAGAAAACATTTTTACATATTTTTAAGACTGTGTTCGAAACATTCGGTGCTTTATCACAACATAGCAGAAAAAAACAACACCAGCTTGAGTAAACATTTTTATATTTTTTGATACCGTGCTCGGAACATTCTGTGCTATTTACAACCATCTATCCTTGTTTTTATTTGGTTGTGAATTGCAATCTAATGCAAAGTAACACTTCCCGTGGCGAGGTCCCAGACTCATGTCCGGGCTTTCGCCTCTAACTTTTCCCGTGAGAAGACTTTCGCGACCACAATGAATTGTCGCAACCGAATCAGAGATAGTGCGACCGACAAATTGCGATCCATATTTGATATGTGCAGACTTTTGAAACCAAAGTTGGCTATCACATGACTTAAGCGTCATAAAAGTTCAGCCGCAACTTTGCCGCCAAGATGGATGTTATGATCTGATTTCATATCCTTATTTATTTGTCTTTTTAACTGAACAGTTCTTAGTCTGACCTTCAATCTAACACACTCCTTCGGAGTGATCATGCTCCCCTTTTTATCTAATAATCTTACGATTAATTTATTTACTTATTTAAAATTTATTCTTATTCTTTTAAATAGTTTAAGCAAAAGCATTAGATTAATTTAATACTACGCAGTAAGACAAGAACTAATCAAGCATGGGAGAACTTCAAAAACTCTAGCGGAAAAACACAAAATTGACCCTCTAGCTCTCTTGGAAGATTGGAGCGATCTAATCCAATTAACAACCATAGCTAAAGAGAAAATAGATAACAATCTGCAGCTCAATCCAGTAAAAAAAATGCGATAACTCCACTTGTCTTCAAATGCTATAACTCCAATGAAACTGAAGGTCAAAAGAACAATTGTTTGCAACGAAACCTGGCAGGAAAAAGACGATTCGAATAAGAAAAATCAGCCTCCAAAAATTGGAACTCAAGAAGTTTGATGGAATGCGTCCAGAGGAGACAGACAAAAAATTGATATCCATCTTATACGTGTCCCTCGGATCAGAAGGAAAATTATTTTTCAATCAGAAGACACTAACA